>NW_028237294.1:0-33044 GCF_017979445.1 Akebia trifoliata
AATAAAATTTTAAAACTATGGGTGAGAAATTTTGATTGAGCTGATTTTTTTGTGAGGATGATCTCTATGATGGGAAGATCATCCAAAAAAAAAAATCAGCCCCAATCTGAAGCTTCTAACCCCATTAAAAGTGAGTTAGAATGTGGACCGTCGATATTTTACCAATTTTTTCATCACTAATTTGTAAATCACTTTTGATGGATTTAGAAGTTTCTGATTGAGCTGATTTTTTTGTGAGGATGATCTTCTCATCATAGTGACCATCCTTGCAAAAAATCAGCTCAATCCAAAACCTCTAACCCTTATTTTGAAAAAACGAAAGTTTTCTTATATGTTTTCTCATATGGCCCTTGAACCTGACCCATATATATATATATATATAGGGTCCCGTTCAGCACCCTAAGCTTTATCACACACTTTAACAAATGTGTTTTGTCTTACATGGGTTAGAAGTTTTGGAATGGGCTGATTTTTGGTGAGGATGATCGCTATGGTGAGGAGATCATCCTCACCAAAAATCAGCTCATTTCAAAACTTCTAACCCCATCAAAATGATTTACAAAAAATGGACGGTCCACGATTTTTTAACGTGTAAACATGGGGCTAAACATCTCGGAATGGGCTGATTTTTGGGGAGGATGATCTTCTAATCATAGAGATCATCCTCATCAAAAATCAGCCCATTCCAAAACTTCTAACCCATGTAGGACAAAAAAACGTTTGTTAAAGTGTGTGGTAAAACTTAGGGTGCTGAACATTTCCCATATATATATATATAGGGAGGCGTTCGGATGCATGTGTTTTATCAGTTGTTTTAACAAAAGAAACCCGACCGTTGGATATTGTTGAATCGGACGGTCGAGATTGTTGATTTCGTTTAAGTTATAAGTTATGGGCTTTTTCAGCGCCATCCCTCATGTTTGGCGTTATTCGTGCCACCTCCCTGAGTGAAAACAGCAATCAGCTCTCGTCTGTTCTCACTAAACACTCGAACTGTTCTCTCCAAACCCTCGAACACAAACTCGTCTGTTCGATCTAAACCCTCGAACACCTCTCTCTCTCTCTCTCTCGCGCGCTCTAGCTAGTTGAAACCCTCGAAACACTCTTCTCTCTCGCTGCAACTCCATCGACAAAAACCTCTCTCCTCTCTCTCTCGCTCCGCTAAAACCCTCGAACCTCCTCACTCTCGCTCCAACGAAGCACGAACACGAACGACTTCTACTAAGTTGCACTCTCTCACTCTCGCTGGCAACTTCGTTTCACGAACACGAACGATCTCTCGATAGAACTATAAGTTTGTTTTTTTATTTATTTTTTTATATTTGAAATCTCAAACACTGTGGTAAAATTATTTGTATAATTTGATTTCTGATTTTATGAAGACAAAAAAATCCAGAATTATTTAGGTTTTTTTTCCGATAATTTTTTTTTTGGTTATCTATCACGAACGGCTCCTACTGAGGTTTGATTTTGATCTTCACTTTGATGCATCTATGATCCATGTCTTTTGTTAATGCATTTGATATACATTGATTTCTTTATCAATTTGGGGATCTATATTTTCTTGGTTCATTCTATTGATTTACATGTATTATGGTGTTTATTTTACGATTTTGATGATTTTTTTTGCCCTTAATCGAGCAAAATTATTTTTTTTCCTTTACAAAATTATGGTGTTTAATTTTTTTTTTATATAATATATACTTGATTTTGAAAAGTTGGATTACTTTTCCTATTTTAAGCTTTGTTAGAAATCATAAATGATTTCATTGAATTTGCTTCCAATTCAAAAGAATTATTATGCTTGCAAAGCATAAATGATTTCATTGAATTTGCAAGAACATGGAATTCCTCCCAAATTGTTCACTCTATAAACCAATCCACTGTAATACAATCACTAAGGCCCACTTAACTTAACTTTATAGGTTAAAAAATAAAGTAAATTCTATTGATGGATCAAAAGCCACTGGGGATAACGAACTCTCGATAGAACTGTAAGTTTGTTTTTATTCATTTTTTTTTTTATATTATTTTGAAATCTCAAACACTGTGGTAAAAGTATTCTGCGAAATAATTGTATAATTTGATTTCCGATTTTATGAAGACAAAAAAATCCTAAATTATTTAGGTTTTTTTTTTCGATTTTTTTTTTGGGTTATTTATTTTTTGATTCTGGTCATGTTATTTTAATTAATATAGATGCATTTGTTTCAAATCTAGATACCTATTTCAGAAAATTCTGATTTTTGATTTTTGGGTAGTTAAAAAATCCTATTTTTCTGACAAATTGAATCGAAATCGAGACCCCCATTTTAGGAATAGGAATAACTGAATTTTATTTGTGTGGGTAGTTAAAATTTCCATTTTTGAGGAATTTCAATTAGAAATCGAGATACCCACTTCGAAAACAGTGAATCGAAATCGAGACAACTTCAGGTATAACTGAATTTTTTTGTTTGTTGGGTAGTTCAGAAATTATCATTTTTCTGGAATTTCGATTAGAAATCGAGATACCAACTTCGAAAACAATGAATCACTTCAAGAATAATTGAATTTTTTTGTTTGTTGGGTAGTTCAAAATTTTTCATTTTTGAGGAATTTCGATTAGAAATCGAGATACCCACTTCGAACACATTGAATCGAAATCGAGACACCCACTTCACAAATAACTGAAGTTGTTTGTTTGATGGGTAGTTTAGAAATTCTCATTTTTGAGGAATTTCGATTAGAAATCGAGATACCCACTTCGAAAACAGTGAGTTTTGAATTGGGTGGTGGTTATTTTTTGGAAAATTTTCTAGTGGAGGAGGAAGAGAGCTTTCCACTTGATTGGAAGGGCTGAGGAGAAGAAGAGACTCAAAGAGGGATTTTGGGGTTTCAAGTTGTGCACCCCTGGATTGGTTCAGAATGCTTTTATAGGGAAATGCATTGGAGTTTTGTTTGGGGAGTTGTGGTAGTTTATGGTATTAGTCAAGAGATGGGAGGAGGTTTTGGTAGAGTTGGTTATGAGTATTATTGGAAAGATGTTCAAAAGGTTCAGCCTTCTGAATCACAAGTTTATTTTGGAATAACTTTGATTCTTTAGATAGTTTTGCATTACCTTCAATGAAGGCATATGATTGGCATAACTTTGAATCTTCCTTTAATGCATTGATTGTGATTTAATGTATCAGTGAAAATATTTCATGGATACAATTGGCGTTGACAAGTGTGGGGAAGCGACTATTGGTGAAACTATGAGATCTTCATCGAGAATCCAATTAGATAATGGAGAACATGTTGATTGCGAGAGTCCTATAAAGAATGTTGAAAAGTTGAATGTACCGTATGTGGGGATGATCTTTGATTCAATTGAAGAAGCCAAGAAGTATTATGAAGATTACGGGCATCAAGAAGGATTTTCCATTCGTATTCAAACAACTACTAAGTGTCGACGAGGTTCAAATGAGATAACTGGAATGACATATGTTTGCACACATCAAGGCAAATATAAGGCAAAAGAAAAAGATGTTGAAGCAACAATTGTGAATGAAAGCGCAAATAAGATAATCAGAAGAAGTTCTTCAACCGTTAAATGTGGATGTAAGGCTATGATGCGTGTTATACACGATTACAAGTGGACCGCAAAATGGAGAGTGTCCATTTTCGACGATGGCCATAATCACAAGGTAGTCACACCATCGAAGAGAATGAAGATGAGATCAAATCGTTGTATGCCTACAGTAGCTAAGGATTTAGTGGAAACATTCAGAAGAGAAAATATTCAAGTCACTAAAGTGCCAACCATTCTTGGTGGAGATCTAATTGGCTTTGATGGTAGGGATTGTTATAATCACTTGAGGAATGTTAGGCATAGGGAGTTGGAGGTAGGGGATGCACAGTCAGTATTAAATTACTTCATAACAAAACAGGCTGAAAATCCACAATTCTTTTATGCAATACAATGTGATGATGAGATGAGGGCAACAAATTTCTTTTGGGTGGATGCAAGGTCTAGATTGTCGTATGAATATTTTGGTGATGTGGTGACATTCGACACGACTTATCGGACAAATAAATATGATATGCCGTTCGCTCCATTTACTAGAGTAAACCACCACTTTCAATCTATACAATTTGGGTGTGTTCTTCTACAAGATGAGACAAAAACGACCTTCTTATGGTTATTTGAGACTTGGCTTAAGGCTATGGGGGACGTCACCCAATATCGATGATCACCGATCAAGATTTGGCAATGAGGAATGCGATTGCCAAAGTTTTTCCTAACACACGTCATCGCCTTTGCATTTGGCACATCATGAAGAAGTTTCCTGAGAAGTTGGCTTATAAATACTTTGAAACTTGTGATTTCAAAAGCAAATTAGAGAGGTGTATTTGGTCGACATACACGGGAGAAGAGTTTGAAAAGAATTGGAAGAACTTGATTGTAGAGCATGGATTGGAAGGAAATGAATGGCTTGAACAATTATTTTATTTGCGGGAGTCTTGGGTGCCTGTGTATAATCGGGGTTGTTTTTTTGCTGGCATGAATACTACGGGCCGTAGTGAGAGTATTAATGCATTCTTTGATGGGTTCGTTACATGGAAGACAAATCTAAGAGAATTTGTAGTCAAGTATGAGGAAGCATTGAAAAAGCTTGTTACAAATGAGACCGATGAAGATTTTAAATCAGAACACAAGTTTCGATGTGTGAAGAATGACGAGTTACTTCTCAAACATGCTGCGACAGTGTATACTAAAAATATGTTTGAGAAACTCAGGAAAGAATGGCTCCAAGTGAATCGACTTAAAGTTGAAGAAATGGGAATCGATGATAGATTTCATACGTATCGGATGACAACTAAGTTTGGTAAGTCCGAGGAGTTTGTGTTGAAGTTAAATTTGGATACTTACGAGGGTGCATGTGAATGTAAGAAATTTGAGTTCGTTGGAATAATATGTCGGCATTTTCTAAAGGTGTTTTTCCGTCTAGACATTGATAGTATAACCGTCACACTTTATTCTTGGAAGATGGAGGAAAGGGGCAAACAAATTTAGGGTGATGGATTCAGAAATAATGATCGATGGGAAAGAACCGCCAATTGCATTGAGATTTGGCAATATGTGTCAACAAGCTACTACGTTAGCTAGTTTTGCATCAACTTCAATGAAGAGATACGAAATCTTCACGAATACCTTAAATGAACTATCCAAAAAACTTTCTGAAATTCAATGCGATGAAATGTTAGAACATGAAGTTGTAGTTGATGCATCCCCAGCTGTAATTGATGCATCACAGTTGTTACTTTTGGACCCGAATGTCTCGCAAACAAAGGGTAGGAAGAAAGATGAGAAGGGCAAAGGAAAGGTTGAATGTACAGGTAGATTAAAAAGTAGTATCGAGTTGAGCCAACAAAAGAAGAAACGAAAGTGTGCATCATGTAAAGCATTCGGACACGACAAACGAATATGCCCTATAAATCCATATAAAAAGCGGACATGTTCTACAACCCAAGGTAAGTGAAATTATCTTTGTAAGAAAAAATATCACTTTAAAACATTTATTTATATTGTACAGTCTTATTTATAATTTTTTTTTTAATAGATAATGGTGATATTCAAGAATTGGGCCAGGACATGGAAATCGATCATGAGGGCCATTGAGTTAACAAACATGTTGGAGCAAGTTGCTGTTTTTTGTTCAGTAAATCTGATTAGAGACATGAGTTTTCAAATTTGCTGTTTTTTTGCTACTTGTATTGCATTTTCAGGCCTTCCTTGTTCAAAAGGTTATCCCAAATATTATGTTTTGACATATAAAATTGTTATGACTATTGCCATGTCAGAATGGGTGTTGACATTTTATGTGCCATTTTTGCAGTCTATTTGATGAGTTTGGTCGAGATGGCCCGAGCCTATCAAAGCTTGTATTCGGGCTATGAGAGGCATACCATTTTTTGTTTTCTTCATCTTGCAGACCAATTTGTTATAATCCAAGGTATCACTTCAGTTAATTTTCGTTCCATGTGTTTCAACTTGTCAAACATGGGTATGGTTGTTAACTCATTTGAATTAACAGAAGACATCGATTTAGAGACTATTTAATTGAGGAACAAGAATCGTTCAAGTGATCCAAAATTTATTACCTTGAGGTAGTGACTTTAAACCATAGGTACAGTAGTTAAAACATTTAAATCTGCCTTCACCTGAAAAATGAATGCTTTCAAACCAAGAACCTCCCACTATTAGGAGCACTGACCATAAACTTAATGCATCAACCCTTAAAAGGAAGAATCTTTAAGACTTAGGAACAGTGACATTCAAGATTTTCACATCTTGATATGGTTTGTCAGCCCTGTCTGTTTTCACCTTTTCTATACCCTGTGTACAGCAAGCACAAGTCAGACTCGACCAAGTAGACCTGTGAAATGATAAACAAGCACAAGAAAGAGTGAGTGTAGAAGTGAAAGCCCAATGATACCTGAACCACGTCCATCACCTTTAATCTTTCCTAGGAATCTTGAGGACCACTACTCATAAAAAATGAGAGACAAGACGATAGTGAAGCGTGTTTGGAGAGAAGGTTTTTGAATCAGAAAATCATGATGAACAATATTCTTAGAAGGAATAAAAGGTACAGCATTGATACAAACTGATACATTCCGGTACATACCCAAAACATTCAATGTTTCATATCGGTCTTCACTGATACCGATACATATTAGTGGATACATTCCGATTTTTTAAACCATGGTCCTTATTACTTAACCTTATACCCTACTTTACCATTTATGCTAAATTTGTTCAAAAGGAAACTACTTTTCAAGAACAGGCAGTTGCAATTGTTCTGTTCGAATTTTTTCATCTTGAGTTTCATAAACAGTTGCATTGTTTGATCACTAACTAATGGTCTAGGCATGGTAATTAAGAATAAATGAGACCATCAATTGGGCGTGTTGCCTTAATGCATGTGAAGGAGTTGGGTTTGAAACGCTTATCTTGGGATTGTATGATCTGAATTCTTTACAGTGTTGTCTATCACAAGCTACTTTTTCAATGAATCACGTAGTGATGTTTCAAACATAAATTCTGATTTCACAAACCCAATAAACCTGATTGGAGGACCTTTATGTTCAATTGGCCTTGGTCCTAGAGCTTTGCTCATCTCATGACAATTTGAATCATACATATTAGATCAGCCCTTGTTTGAAGTAATCTCGTGTCATAGATGATCTGTTCTTGAATGCACTCCATGGCCCATTAGGTTCGTGTTTAGCCTCCAATAGTTACTAACACTTGACGCCTATGATATTAGCCATTTGAAGGTATTTGAGATGTCAATGAAATGCAATTTGTATTGACGTTGTTTGGTGCAATCATCAGTTCTACTAGTAGGCATTTGTTGTTATCTATAAAATAAAGTTGGTATTTGTTATGTCCATCTGTGTTTCCAAGAGCTCATTTTTTTTATTGTTGTCCCCATGTTGATCATTTATGGTACATCTGCAATACCTTACCACTGCATACCAAAATCAAATGCAATTTGTATTCATATCAAGTGTTATTTTCATTTTCATGCCTTGTCTTGGTAGAGTGTGAAGTGATATTTCTTGAACAATAGCCCTAGGTGATGGAAAATACCATAAGATGGGAAGCTGTAAACTTGATGGTAGTTATTATAGAGCGTGAGCTTCTACAATTCTACCATGGCTTCATTCTTTCAAACCAGTATCTTGGTCTACTTTCAATTCTTCATTCTGAATAACACTGATCTTTTATATGAATGTTATAATGGAAGCTGTACTTGCTCTCTTTGTAAAGTTCACTTTTCTTTCATGTAATGTTTTGTGGAGATGAGTATCTCAATTCTTTCTATGTTATAAGAGTTGACACTGTTCTTTTTTCTTTGGAATTTACAAGTCTTTTGTTTTGATTGTTATACTTACTTCGTGGTAATAATTGTGGAGCTCCTTCACAGGGTTATGTCATCTACCGTGTCCGTGTTAGACGCGGTGGTCGCAAGAGGCCTGTTCCCAAAGGTATTGTGTACGGGAAGCCTAAGAACCAAGGTATCACCCAACTCAAATTTCAGAGAAACAAGAGGTCAGTTGCAGAGGAGCGTGCAGCCAAGAGGGCATGCTACAGATCGGTTCCAATGGCAGCTGCTGCTTTATCTTAAAGCATCAGAATCATCATGCCCTGTTTTATCTTATTTTTTTGTAAGTGATCACGTTCACAACCCAACAGAGAATGTGTAGTTTGGCACATTGTTGAGGTTGGAAAACATTTAAACCAATTATGTGGGATTTGTAAAGTGTACATCATTTGATTGCTCGGAGATTTTGTCAAGCTGTTAAGTAATTCTACGATCACCTGTACAACTTTCACATATTTTGCACTTTAAAAATGCTAGACAGTGTGTGGAAGAAGCCACGTAACTACAAAGAGTTGGGAAGGAATGAATGGGCCAAGCCTTTAAGGCAAAATAGTTGCCAAATCCCAGTCTTTATTGAGAATTTGAGTTAAACTAGTTTATTTTTGTGGACAGGTAGAGGTTTTACATTTGGTCCAAAACTAAGTTCATGTTTAGAGTTGGTCTAAACTTGTTATTGCTATTTATTTATTATTATTTATTTATGGGATGTGTAGGCTGGAGTTGAACCAACGACTTCGAAGTTGCTTTGCAATGTGTGTATTTTTTCTATAAGGTCCATGAATCTCATGTTGGAGACAATCCAACCATAAAATGGGTCATCCTCACTAAGACATCTTCATTGTCCAAATTTTTTTTGTCAAATCATTAATCTCATGTTGCACAAGGTTTGACAGGCAATTTAACCAATAATTTTGACTAACCATTTGGAAATCACTAACCATGGAATATTTCGTTTAACAATAATTTTGACTAACCATGTGGAAATCACTAACCACATCATAACCTGTTCTTCCAAACATTTTTAGTGTGTTTCCGAAATACCCATTAAATATCCTACAACATTCATCTGTAATCCTGATATTTGGTAATGAAACCACATGACTCAACGTGTTGGAATGCATATTAGTAATGAAATCTGCAAGAGGATAGCTGGTCTCAAACAAACAAGGGGTGGTGTTAAGGTTGGGCTAAAGGCAATAAATAATTACATGCAAGATAAGCTAAAGGCAATAAATAATTAAAGCCATATATAATATACATTCACTCATTAAGATCCAAAATCAATTATTCTCTTGAAATCTATAAGTTCAAAGAAAATACATACCCATGACTAAAGATAATATGAAAATAATTATACAAATTACATGTAATCTCTTAAATACATATGATTTTTTCGTGAATTCCACATGCTCCACTTCACAGAATTCTTGCTTCAAGTCATGGAATTGATCATCTATTTCATGGAATTTCTCTTCAACTATATCACGATTACGCTATCTTCAACAAAGTGTCTTGTGGCTTCCTCATACGATGAAAATGATTTGTAACAAGCTGACGGATATCTATCCACGTATTGGTGACATTCTTCCCAGGTGGAAAATATCCCGGTCTTTCTCCCTACAAAGACAACATAAAACTTGCCCATCTTGATAGCAAACCTGACAAAACCAATTGTGAGTGGTTTCACAAAATGTTCATCAAAGATATATATCAATGTGAGAATTATAATTTTCAGTGAAGTAATAATAAATTCAAATCAAATCAAGTAAATCAATAACAAGAAAATTATCAAAATCACAAGTATATTCGTGCACATGGTCGAAGAGGACCGGAACTGTTTGGGTTCAAATCCTGCCAATAATAAGTTATTAAACTCATTAAAACCAAGCTTACCAATTAAAAATAATAATAATAATTGCACATAAAAAGTACTTTGGCACAATTTGAGAGGTCTAAAATGGAAAAAAGGTAACCTGAAAAAGGGGTGGATTGAGATAGTAAGAAAATGCTCTAAATGTGGCTCCAGGCAACGAAACCGATTTCATGTTGGTGAACCAAATAACTGGAACAAGCCATTGACAATGATGGTGCATGCTTCTTAATTTTACAAAGGCCACCACTGGGTTTGAAATAGTTATCATTTAGAAATTTAAACTAGTAATGATGCATGAAACAGTGAAACTAGTAATGGGATTTGATTAGAGATGACATTGAAATGGTGGAAAGGAGAATAAGGAAATGCAACACAACTTGTACTGTGGCCACATTCTTTTGTATTGCACTCACTATGTTTACTCTCTTCTTTTGACTTGGGTTCATCTGTTAGACTCATTACTTTCCAAATTGCATGAAAGTGGCCGAGGAATAAAAGAACATAACACATTTTTCTTTAAAGCCCATAACTTCACTCGTGACATTCATAAGCACATAGGATATTACACATATGGAATTTGCTTAAAACTTATGTTTTTTCATCGATAAAACATACATATTCTGTTATCTTTAATAGGTAAGCGGCTCACCAATATGCGAACCAAAGACAAGTGTACACACTCATATCATTATATGATGGTCTAAAGTCAGCAAAAATATTAAGAAATAATTAAATACCATGTAAGACCAAATGATAAGTCAATTCATAGTAGCAGCCCACATTCAGCTGGAGAAGAAGGTACAAGATGATGAAAAAGATTCACTATCAATATGCAAGCGATTTGATGAGAATTTCTTACCAAAATGGAAGATTGTTTCTTTGGGCGCCCCTTCCGTACACGAACACCAATGGTACCTGAATACCAGACTCCCAAAGTGAATCCTGCTTACAAACCAGCGGCACTGCTCCAAATCCTTTCCTATGATGCTGATTGTGAGATCTAATCCGCATGAGTTTATCCCTTGAACTTTTACTTGGACTTTCCAGTCTTCCACGGCATGATCTTGATTTCAGATTTGATGATTCTTCAATATACCTTCGAGTAGGCTTGCGCAATCGCTTCTGTGTTTACAAGAACACTTTCGTGTTCGTGCTTCGTCGATGGAGTTGCAGCGTGAGAGAGGAGGGTTTCAACGAGAGAGAGTGAGAGTGAGGAGGTTCGAGGGTTTCAGCGGAGCGAGAGAGAGAGAGAGAGTTTTCGTCGATGAGTTGCAGCGAGAGAGAGGAGGGTTTTCGAGGTTTCAGAGTGGAGCGAGAGCGAGAAAGAGAGAGGGGTTCGAAGGTTTAGAGAGAACAGACGAGAGCTCTCTATCATTGTAATTCACTCGGGGAGGTGGCACTAATAATCATATAAAAGAGGGTTGGCGCTATAAAAAATAATAACTTATAACTGTCATTGTAATTCACTCAGGAGGTGGCACGAATAACGCCAAACATGAGGGATGGTGCTGTAAAAAGCCCATAACTTATAACTTAAACGAAATCAACAATCTCGACCGTCCGATTCAACAATATCCAACGGTCGGGTTTCTTTGTTAAAACAACTGATAAAACACATGCATCCGAATGCCTCCATATATATATATAGGAAATGTTCAGCACCCTAAGTTTTACCACACACTTTAACAAAACGTTTTTTGTCCTACATGGGTTAGAAGTTTTGGAATGGGCTGATTTTTGGTGAGGATGATCTCTATGATTAGAAGATCATCCTCCCCAAAAAATTGGCCCATTCCGAAATGTTTAGCCCCATGTTTACAAGTTGAAAAATCGTGGACCGTCCATTTTTTGTAAATCATTTTTTGGGGGTTAGAAGTTTTGGAATGATCTGATTTTTGGTGAGGATGATCTCCTCACAATAGAGATCATCCTCACCAAAAATCAGCCCATTCCGAAACTTCTTACCCATGTAGGACAAAACACGTTTGTTAAAGTGTGTGGTAAAACTTAGGGTGCCGAACGGGACCCATATATATATATATATATATATATATATATGGTCTCGTTCGGCACCCAACTATTTACCCAATCATTTGCCCAACCATTTTTGTCTTACATGGGTTAGAAGTTTTGGAATGGGCTGATTTTTGGTGAAGATGATCTCTATGGTGAGGAGATTATCCTCACCAAAAATCAGCCCATTCCAAAACTTCTAACCCCATGTTTACAAGTTGAAAAATCGTGGACCGTCCATTTTTTGTAAATCATTTGTGATGGGGTTAGAAGTTTTGGAATGGGCTGATTTTTGGTGAGGATGATCTCTGGTGAGGAGATCATCCTCACCAAAAATCAGCCCATTCCAAAACTTCTAACTCATGTTTTGAAAAATGTTTTGCCAAAATATTTGTTGCTGTTGCTGAACAAGACCCATATATATATGGGTCCGTTCAGCCCCAACCATTTACCCACTATTTGCCCAACCATTTCTATCTTACATGGGTTAGAAGTTTTGGAATAGGCTGATTTTTGGTGAGGATGGTCTCTACGGTTAGGAGATCATCCTCCCCAAAAATCAGCTCATTCCAAAACTTCTAACCCCATAAAAAATGGTTTACAAAAAATGGACGGTCCACGGTTTTTCAACTTGTAAACATGAGGTTAGAAGTTTTGGAATGAGCTGATTTTTAGAGAGGATGATCTTCTAACCGTAGAGATCATCCTCAACAAAAATTAGCCCATTTCAAAACTTCTAAGCCATGTAGGACAAAAATGGTTGGGTGCTGAACATTTCCCTATATATCTATATATATATATATATATATGGTCCCGTTCGGCACCCAACCATTTACCCAATCATTTGCCCAACCATTTTTGTCTTACATGGGTTAGAAGTTTTGGAATGGGCTGATTTTTGGTGAAGATGATCTCTATGGTGAGGAGATTATCCTCACCAAAAATCAGCCCATTCCAAAACTTCTAACCCCATGTTTACAAGTTGAAAAATCGTGGACCGTCCATTTTTTGTAAATCATTTGTGATGGGGTTAGAAGTTTTGGAATGGGCTGATTTTTGGTAAGATGATCTCCTCACCATAGAGATTATCCTCACCAAAAATCAGCCCATTCCCAAACTTCTAACCCATGTAAGACAAAAATGGTTGGGTGCTGAACATTTCCCATATATATGGGTAATGTTATTTTGACAAAATCTTAGACAATATTCTAGACAAAGCATTTTGTCTTGTATGGGCTAAAAATTTCGGAATGGGTTGATTTTTTATGAGGAAGATTTCTATGATGAGAAAATTATCTTCGCAAAAAATTAGTCAATTCTAAAATTTCTAACCCTTATTTATAAGTTGAAGAATTGTGAACCGTTAATTATTTACCATTAGTTTGTAACCATTTTTCATGTGGTTAGAAGTTTCAGAATTGGCTGATTTTTAGTGAGGATGGAGATCATCTTTACAAAAAATAGTATATTTCGAATTTTTTTAGTCATATAAGACAACTTTGTTTAAGATTTTGTGAAAATAACCCGACCCTATATATATACACGTAACTACTTTGAGATCTGTTAAAGAGTTTATGAATGCTTGAAGGGATAGTCTGTCATGTCATTTTTGAATTAACATGCTCTCCTAGGATGTATGATTGGGATCGTAAATTCATATGTAGTATGAGATGCATAAGAGAGTAGAATCACAATTGAGATCTGGGAGATTCTGTTCTATCTTTACCAGTGAACTATGTAATGTAAATGTAGTTTCTAGACGAGTAGACATGCCTTATGAGAGTCATATGTTCGTCTGATAGGTTTAAATGAAGATGACTAGTCAATGATCATTAACAGTCTAGACTAGTCGAATGTATTGATAGTTCGTGAAAGGACTATTACCTTATACTCATAGTAAATGGCCAACCTTAGTAGGATAAATGTTTACCTAAATGTGGTAAGTGTAGCGATCAACTACAAAATCAAGAATTAACGATGGGGTTCCAACCTAGTGAAGTCTGGGACAAGTGAATCCTGATTGAGAGGTATTCAGTTTTGATTCTCAACACTCTTATCTACTATACTACCAATATTTGTATTTAGTTATGTTAGAAATGCCATCTGGATTAATTGAATTATTTACAAATTGTGGATTTACTTATGTTTGCGACATTATTACATATAACTTTATTCCTGTTTACAAAGAAAAACCCTAGATGCGTTTCAAATCCTTTAGAATGATTGTTTCATACTTAGGGGATTATCAGTTTGAGATATTTGTTTACTTGGTGAGTAAGTCCTTTGTTACTCAACATACCATTTCAGTTATAGATCTACCCTTAGTTGAGGAGCTTCTAGAGAAATTCCGGCTTGTATGACACATGGGCAATCAAAGTTCACTCCAAGCAAGAGTTAGCACTATTTCTATTAGTCTAGTTGTAGTTTAGGTTTAGGGTCTTTTGCTTTATTTTTGAGTGAGAGGGTATTATTTGATTTTAGTGAGAGGATTCTCATATATTGGTGATGTTATGCTATTTCTTTCTATTATTATAGTTTGAGTTTAAAATTTGAGTACTCATGTACTCAGATATTTTGTGAGTATGTTGTCACATTTAAAGTTCAGTTTTACTATATTATCATCTTAACCATGTGTTGACTAGTTATGTTAGACTAGTTATGTTATTATCATCTATAAATAATGTTATTTAGTGCCTTGGATTTTAGCATAGGATTATGGGGATTCATATTAGGATTTGGGGACATTAGAAACACTCTCCTATTTTAGTTTATTGGTTATGTCCTTATCATATGTATGCTACTATAATGAAAAAATGTGTGTATTGTTGATCGAAATTCATGTTAAATAAAATTTTAAATTATAAAAATACCTCTAGCTAGATTGATACATTAATGCATTCAAAATAATCTATCAATTATTGATAAACATTGATCATATAACCTCTTTCCCATATAATGAATTTTCTATATTAAAACCTTCAAGCCATCTAAAATTGATTGCAAACTTCATTTAGGTTCATGAGTTCATTGGTGTAACTTATTCTTTTCCTTAGAACATTTAAACACATTAAATATATAGTTCAATTTACTAGTAAAATTAAATTGGGCAGCTCATAAACTTTACTTGAATAAAAATCAGAGAACAATGTTCTTTTGATAACATTAGAAATGCTGGAGTGAATTGATTTATTATGAATATCGAGATTATTCTCGGTAGAAATCAATTCTTGAATCATCTCCATGTGAATTCCAAGAGTATTTAATTTAGTGTCACAACAACATTTTTGAGATATAGAGACAGATTTTTCTGTCGTTACAGGGTACATTTTTCGTCGGTAAAAGTTATTGTGGCGAATGAGTAGTGGAACTGAGATCCGACGTTGTTTCCTCGATCGCTAAATGTAACGACGGATAACTTGTTTTACTACTATAGGTAATACCTTTAGCGGCGCTGTAGATACGTGGTTTCGCGATTACGATTGCCATATCTACTAAGTTTAGGAGTCGTCATCATTCATATTGTAAGAGGGTGTGAATGGTCACCCGATGTACATTTTTCGAAAAAGTAACATTTTGGCATTTTAGTGACTCGCGATAGATAAGGTACTAATCAAACCTTGAGATTCGGGATAAGCGACTTGGTTGGAGAAAAGGGAAGGTGTTAGACACCCTTTTTTCCCCACCATGTGGTGGTAACCTCAACTCAACTCGGTCATTTCGAGTATAAAATATGAAAAATAAAGTGCCACGTGTTGATATATATATATATATATATATATATATATATATAAAGACAATCCCTCTCTCTCTCTATAATAAAGACAACTCACTTACACTCTCTTTCTCTTAAATAAAGACAAGACATATCCCCCTCTTCCCCCTCTCCCTCTCTCACTCTCTCACTCACTCTCTCTCTCTCACTCATAAAGACGAGACATCAAAACAACTCACTTACACACACACTCTCTCTCTCTTAAATAAAGACAAGACATATCCCCCCCCCTCTCTCTCTTTCTAATAAAGACAAGACATCTCTTTTCTTTTTTTTTTATTCTCTCTCTCTCTCTCTCTCTGTAAGACGAGACAAGGCAAGACATGTGGTGGATAACCTTTCTTCCCCTCTCCTTCTCTCAACTCAAACTGCTCAAATACTCTGCAAATAATTTCCATGGCAAGCCTGAGCTTCAATCCAACTAGAATTAGAAACCATAAGCTTGAGATTCAAGACCAATGGTAGATATTAGAGGGAAGAAGGTTTGGGAGCTCGTCGTCTGTGTTGGTATACTTTCACTTCAGTATACCAAGCACTTCCCAAATAATGCCATCAATGGTATAACTTTAAAGGATGCATTGATACGATTAGCAATGAATTGGGTGTTCCTTGCCAGAAAAAATCTTATTTTTTCAAGTAATTTTTACTTTATTTAACTTTATTTTGCCTGTAAATTAACTGTAAAAAATCAAAGATTTTTTATTATTTAAATTCGAATCGAATATTTTCGGATATCTGATAATTCTTTCGGATGCAAATTCGAATAGTTGTTAGTGATATCCGATCGGATTCGAATTTAGATATAGCACCATCCGATCGGATATAACACTATTTGTTGACAGCCCTAGATCCACCAATATGTTTTATTCCGCAACATTTACCTCATTTGGTGGTTTCACCTGTTCATACAATCGTTGTAGAAGAAGATGTAACAATCCAACCAGAACCCAATCTTCAAGTGGTGGTGATCTTAGTTCCACAACCAATCATTCTCATTAAGAGATCTATCTGAGAACGCAGACCCACTATTACAGATGATTATGAGGTGTACTTTCAGGAAGGAGATGTTATTAAAGGTGATGTAGATGATCATTCTATATTCAAAGAAGCGATGGATTCAAATGAATCTCAATTCTGGCAGAAAGCAATGAAAGAAGAATTGAAATCTATGAAAAAGAATGAAGTATGGGAACTAACGATACTTCCAGAAGGTCGTAAGATAGTAGAATGCAAATGGATTTTCAAAACAAAAAGAGATTCATAAGGTAAGGTTGAGAGGTATAAAGCAAGATTTGTGATGAAAGGTTTCAAGCAAAAGTTAGGTATTGATTTCAGTGAAACTTATTCTCTAGTTTCTTCTAAAGATTCACTGAGGATTATCTTAGCGATAGTGGCACACTATGATTTAAATTTATATTAGATGGATTTAAAAACTACTTTTCTGAATAGTGAACTGGATGGAGAGATTTACATGGCACAACCTTATGGTTTTAAATTTGATAAAAAAAACATCTTGTTTACAAGTTGAAAAGATCAATCTATGGATTGAAACAAGCATCAAGACAATGGTACTTGAAATTTGATCAAGTGGTATCGGTAACGGATTTAAAGAAAATATCGTCGACAAGTACATATATCTCAAGATGAGTGGGAATTGATTCATCGTACTTGTGCTTTACATTGATGATATATTGTCGGCAAGTAATGATGTTCATCTCTTGTGTGACACAAAATATTTTTTGTCAAAAAATTTTGACATGAAAGATATGGAGGATGCTCAATATGTTTTAGGGATTAAAATTTATAAATATAAATAAGCTGGGTTTTTGGGTTTGTCATAAAGGGTATACATTGAAAATGTGCTCAAAAGATTTGATATGGATAAATATGCCACTGGTGAGGCTCCTGTGGTAAAAGGAGATGTATTCAACCAAGATCAGAGTCCCAAGAACAAGTTTGAGAAGATATAGTTTGATGCATCAGAATATGCCTCAGTAGTCGATAGTCTTATATATGCAATGATTTGTATCCGACTTGATATCAGTTACATCGTTAGTATGCTTGGAAGATATCAGCAGAACCCCGGTATTGCTTATTAGAGAGCAATAAAGAAAGTACTTCGATATTTGTAGAGAACAAAAAACTTTATGTTAGTATATAGAAGATCGAGTGAGCTTCGAGTTGTTGGTAATTCTGATGCAGATCATGTTGGATGTCGTGATAGCTTGAAGTCTACTTCAGGTTATATTTTTTACTTAGGCATGGAGTTATCGCATGGAGAAATTCAAAACTGACAAATTCGACTATGTATTTAGAGTTTATTGGATGTTATGAAGCAACCTGTTAAGCAGTTTGGTTGAAGAATTTTATCGGTGAATTAAAGATTGTGAATTCCATTGATAGACCTATTGTTATCTATTGTGATAATAAGGTTATTACTGATTTTGCAAAGAATAAAAGAGTGACCAGAAGAAACAAGCACATTGAAATAAAGTACCTTTTAGTATATGAAAAGATTTATGGAGGATTGATCAAAATTGTCAAGATAAATTCTAGTAATATAATAGCTGACCTTCTAACAAAAGGACTCCCGTAAAAGATTTTCAAGGAACATGAAACTCGTATGGGAGTTATCAGTCATTTGTTCAAGTTATTTAAGTATTAAGTTTATTTTATGTTTGTTTTGATTTATTTATACTCTTGATAGACTATTTATTGCTGCTTAAAGAAATTGATTATGACTATTCATTATTTATGCATTATTGTGTACACATGTTTTCTTTACCTGTGAGTATATTTACTCGTAAAGTGTTAAAAAAAATGCTTGGACTAGATGTGACTTGGCATCACGTTGATGAAGTCTTCATTCTGGATAGAAAGGTGATGGAATATCACATGACTGGTTGCTAGTAAGATATCAAAATGGCACACGATGAATATAAAGCTGGACACTTCGGGAATGTACATACAGGCTACATTGAGGAGTGCATATTGCCCTAATACCACAAAGAAAGTTCACATAAAGGTAAACTCCTGAATTCATTGATGGTACTAGTTTTAAGACCATTGAACTATCTTAGGACTAACAAATGAACACTTTGTTACATCTATGATTCATCATTAGTGATATCTTTGAATGAAGGTGACAGTTAAAGATTAGCTGAATTGTTTTGAACAACTGTTTTTTAAAAGAGTGTACTCGATTATTCAAAAGGTAACAATCCGGAGAGTCGTTTTAAACAAAAGGTATATGTGAAGACCAAGTAGGAGATTGTTGGAATATTATTATTATTATTTTCATTAATAAAATTATTTTGTGGCCCTTTCACATATATAAATTTTTATATAAATACTAGATTGTAATTTGTTCAAAACATTAAGGGTAAAATTGTAAATCATGCTTGTGATTTGACATTGGTTACCAACATCAAATATGATGGGTTAGTGAACATCCTATCAAATCTGAAGTGGTATTTACCTAATACTAGAATTCTATGATGGGTATAAATAGGTGGTCGTCCCCCCCTCTTTCTACACAAATTATTCTATTTATTGAGATAAAAGTTCCCATCACCAAAGGTGTAGGCAGAGTTGGGGTAATACATTTATTCTTCGCAGATCAAGATCAAAATGTTCTTTGCGGATTATCGGAAAAGCGAATCTAAGTATTTTAATATTTATTGCTTTTCGATTCGATTATTATATTTTGATCAAGATCAAATCCTAGATCCATGAATATTATGTTTGTAGAATTTATTTTTCCCAACAATACATATCAAATAAAAGATATTAAGCATAACAAACATTTCATTCACACATTTTCTAAAATATCTTTAAGTGTATCAACTGTGGAATTCAAGTTAAGAATCAAAATAAACAATCCACAATAAAAGCACATGGATTACATCACATGTGGAGATCAAAATAACAACATTAAACATAAAGTCAAATTACTTAAATTTTCCATTCTCGTTTAATAAGGATAGTTGATGGTAAAATTATATAGTCCAATCTGGCAGAATGACTTGATTTTTTATAAAGATGGTGTTCACCATGAAGAAATTATCTCCATGTATGCTCCATATGTTTTTTCATAATCTCTCTACAAACAAGTAGCTTTAGCCGAATCGATCAGACAAAAAATTAAGCTTTAGCCCAATTGATTGATCTTTTTCCTTGCAAGTAACTTGGGAAAAAGACAGCAAGATAGTCCTTCACCTTCACCTTCTTGAACAACTTTGGCCTGGTTTCATCGATCAACTCAACTACAGGTTCAATCTCGTTATCAAATTCTGCTGAATAGAACATAGCCAAAGAAAACCTCTCCTTTCTCGAATTCGTTACCACCCTATGCACCGGGCTCTTGAATATCCCATTGCTCATTATCTGCCAGTATCATTTATGATATTTTCTCAAATATTAATACCCACAAAATACCCTTTTTAACCAAGAATTTAAGAATAAAAATAAAATAATATATATATATACCTCCATTTGATCTGCAACATTGACGAGTAGAGCATGAGGAATGATTGGAACCTTGATCCATTTACCATCCTTGAAAACTTGAAGACCTTCCACTTCTTTATCTTGCAAGAGGATGGTAATTCCTGCTCCATCAGAATGGGCTTTGATTCCATAAACTAGATTAGGCCTTGAACAAGGAGGATAGTAATTAAACCTTGCATACATAGGAGATTGTTCCCCAAATTGGCTAATGAAGGAATTTTCCTCTAAACCTACCGACTTTGCCATGGCTTTAAGAATAACCTCAGCTATTAGACTTGAACTAGTGGTATATTCATGCAAGATATCCCTGCAATAACATTATTGTTGTTGGTCGTAAGGAATTTTTTCTGAATCTGATGGGATTTCATCCAAATGTAGTAGTATATATATACACAACTATTATTATTTCACCAAAGTTAAAGAGTCGAAGAATTTTTCCTACAGATTAAGATTAGAAATTTTGTTCAACAAAGGTCGATTACAATCCCAATTGGAAGAAATATTCAAGCTGATGAAGGTCCTACAACAGCGAGAGGAAGACCCAAAGAACGTGAACGGAGAGAGTTAAAGCAGATATGTACTTACTCTCAACATAAGACTTGTGGGTTTGGACATAGTGGTATGGAGGAACATGATTAATCACTTAGCTAATCCCAAATCTTAGGGATGAGGCTGTGTTGTTATTTGTTTGTTGGTATTATGAGAAGAAGTTTTGTTTGGATTACGATCCAAAGAGCAAAAGGAGGAGATAATCATTTCATCACCTATATATAAACCATCTATTTTGCGATTGAGAGTGGTTCCTTTCCTTCGAATTTTGTTTCTTGTTTAGCTCAGGACATGAGTGGTTCTCTCTTCCTGAGGTTGTAGCCAGTCTGGGTCTACCTTAATACTGTTGATCTTTCAAAAAAAAATCTATTTTGTGTGCATGGCGTGTATACAACATATTTTGTCCCTGTGTTGTAAGTTTTCCATGTAAATAACTATCAAAAAGAGACTTCTATATAGCGTACATGTATGTGTTCATGTCTACTGTTTGGTAAGTCCTTCCTAAGAGACCTTCAACACAAAATCGTCGTGACTCATGAGGGATTGATCACAAGTGATCTACATGCCTTTTCTGCCAATCATATTCTTCCTAGACATAATGAATTGTTAGGAACATCGAACTATCAGTTCTTGTCATAGGAGACCATGCAAGTATGAGCCAGAGAGGCAGGGTGGGCACTTGCCCGTCCTGAATTTTAATTTTTTTGTTTTTTTATTACTAAGGGTATCATCCATGACCCTGCTTGGTCAAACCAGATTTTGTAACAGAATGGGTTCATTATTGTAGGGAATAGAAATCAATCCAACCAATTTAAATTTTGAAAAATAATTCAGTCCAATCATCAATTGGGCTCACCAAACGAGCTTGAAATATACTAACACTCCATATTTTTGTAAATATTCAAAATACTCCTATGTCTAATGACATGCAACATTTGACAGCCTTCACTGGAATTATAAGAGAGAGGTAGTGGGTAATATGAGAAGGGTAATTATAAAAGCACCCCACAAATTAATAAGTGAACCCACACCATAGCCAATTGTTTTTTTTGTCTCATATGGGTTAAAAGTTTTGGAATGAGCTGATTTTTTGTGAGGATGATCTCTATGGTCTGGATATTATCCTCACCAAAAATCAATCCATCCCGAAACTTCAAACCCCATCAAAATTGGTTTACGAAAAAAATAGACAATTTATAATTCTTGAACTTGTTTTGATGGGATTAGAAATTTCGGAATGTGCTGATTTTTGGTGAGGATGATCTCCTCATCATAGAGATCATCCTCACAAAAAATCAGCTCATTCCAAAACTTTTAACCCATATAAGACAAAACAATTCGGCTATAGTGTGGGTTGCCCTTATTAATTCGTGGTGTGCTTTTATAATTAGCCTATCCGAAACCAAATCTAGTTTTGAAAAAAGAAAAAAAAAAAAAGATGATGTTTTAGCTATTTACCATTGAGGGTTTATGCTTTTTCAATTAACTACAAAAAGGGGTTCATGATTTCACATTATTTTCTCTAACGAATCATGTGAAGAGTTTTTTTTTTTTTTTTTGTTATTTATTTTGTTTATTGAGATCCTTAATTCCCTTCTCGATTGTACTATACAAAAAATCAATATATTTTCACTTCCTTTGGTTATTCTCGCTGAAAAAAATTAGTAAGGTTATTACCGATATTATCAATTGAGTTAACTACTATAGTTTGCCCACCCTGGAAGAAAATCTTGGCTCCGCCCTTGGCGATAGAATGGTACCTCCCTCACCCCAGCATGAATACCATGTGAACAACCACAATATCTAATAATAGCCATCACGCACACCTCAATATATTGGATAAAATTCATTTCATTAAATTGCTATTTGTTTAGAATAGTCAATGAGAAAGACTCAAAAGTGGAAAGACTAGGAAAGGAAATTAGAAACAAATGCATCCATGAAAATGTAGGAGTAACTCCAATAGGTGATAGATAAACTAAGTGCAAGTCAGTCGAAATGATTGGGTCATATGTTCAATGGAGACTGATGAAAACTCCAGTTTGAAGAAATATTAGTGTTGAAAGTCCTAAAAGAACATGAGGAAGACACAAAATAACTTCGATGGATATGGTGAAAGCATATACATTCTCTCAATAACAAAAAGACTTGGATTTGAACAGATTAGAATTGAAGAACATGATTTGTTTAACGTAAGGCTTTGTTGTATTAATCAACTAATGTTAAGATAGAGATACCTGAAGCTATTCGGATTTTCAGGCCAAACTTTGAGCTTCCTCTGGTCTACTGGTTTTACTAAGAGATATAGGCGATCAGTCCAATCAAGAACTTGATCTTCTGAAACAATTCTATCATTCCCATATCCTTCCAAGCCATCCCATGTGCCATCACCACTAAATCTTGAGTACCTTTGCTTCTCTTCCATTGGAAGATCAAAGAACTCCTTTGCAATATTATGCAATTCATCCAGTAAAGCGCTTGGGATCCCATGGCCTATAACCTGAAATTCAATAACCAACTCCATTACCATACATATTACACAAGAAACAAATCATGAAGAAGCAAGGAAAAAAAATAAAAATGACATGGATACTTAATGGAATTCAGGTTTAGAACACTATAATCATTGGTGTAGCGATAAAAATAGGTTATGGTTAACCCGATAGCCTGACACAATTGAATATTTGCTTTTCCTGGGTTTGAGATTTGGATTGTCCTATCTGAATAAGATTTCATTACCAAAAAAATTGCAAAAGAAAAACAGACGTTCAAAACAACATTAAGCTGTTTTTATTTAAAAACGGTATTAAACCATTTTACTTTTCAAAACCGTTTTAATCCTATTTTAAACGTCGCAATATCCATCTCTTTCTATTGGAATGAATTCGTTCAAACACCTCTCTCTCTCTCTCTCTCGCACTCCCTCGATCGAATTTCTTTCTCTATCTCAGTCGCTCCTTCGATCAAACTCATCTCTCTCTCTTAGTCGCTCTCTCGATTGAACTCTAGATTGAGCCATTACCGTGCAAGTCTCTCTCTTGATTGATTGGTCGATCGATTTCTGTAAATTTCATGCGAATGGTTTTCTCATTTTAATTCGTCTGTTTATTTCCGTTAAAAATAACCTTTTGTGGTCCGCTTCTTCAACTTAGGATTTCTCCTATTTGAAGTTTTGTTGATCATCATCTAATGGTGAAATCTCACAAATCCAGTGTTCCGTATGGGGCTGCTCCATACAGATCCAGCTATTCTAATTCTCTTTTTTTTAGTGAAAAAACGAAAAAGAATTATCAAATCAATTCATTATATTTCCAATTTTTTCCCCTAAATATCCTTTCTTTCTTTCTTTTTTCTTTTTTTTTTTCAATTTTATATCTTTTCAGAGAAGGTCTTAGCACGAGAGCAGTATCTAATTCTGGTGAAATCTAGTTGCGGATCGATCCTATGCACACAGATTTGGACGAAGAGATCACGGGTCTTCATAGAAAGATTAGCCTACTAAAAAACGTAAGCTTTTAATTGGGGTGATATTTTGTGTAATTTTTAATAGGATAACATGAGAAGCATTTATTTAAAATTTAATTTGAATTTTTGTTCTTTTTTTTTTTTTTTTTTTGGGGGGGGGGGGGTACAGCTCTTATCAATGTTTAGTTATTGTGTGTGAAGTTGAATGTGAAATCTTTGAATGAGTTTAGGGCATGCGTGAGGATTCTAAAATGAGGTGTTTCTTAGGAAGCCATAGCTGTTTGAGCTCATCACTTGAAACCTCTGTGGAGGTAAGGGTACAAGTTGAGGAAAATCATCTAAGCTTGCAAACTATCTCTTGCGAGAGATCCCCATAGGTGTTACTAAAAGTTGGATCACTACCAACCCTTATGAGCGAGAATATCGAATGTCCATTTTGGTAGGCGATAAAAGCCACATCTTGTGAAGTATCCTTAAAACCTATGGGCAATCGCCTTGTGAGGTGTGTATGAAAACCAGTTGCTTTGGTTTAATTGAGGGAGGAACCACTTTGAGTCCTCAAGGAAGAGGCATTCAACATAAGGAAACACATTTTGTTAAGGAGCCATCCCATTTTCAAGCCCACTCATTTTACTCCTCAACAACCGATGGAAAAGGGTGACCAGTTAGACGGAAAACTGATTGTTAGTCAAGCCTAGAATACAATGGAGTTGGTGTTCCGGATTGCATTTGGAAAAACTGTTTGGGCATCTTAACCTTGGTGATGAGTGAAGATTATTTAGTGCTTAAAGAGGTGCAATAAAGGAGGAGTATCCACTAGGTGACCAGAAGATCTCTTGTCACCAACTTTCCTAACCAAGAAATGAGTTAGTTTCGACAAGGATTTTGACAGATCAAGTGGGGGAGAGTGTCATGGCCAAACATACTTCGAGTGGCTTGGGCCTCCATAGGGCTTAGTACGATCCACCCGATGTTTTGATGTTTCCTTATGGAGTTAGGGAAAAGACTTACCATACTCTTTAAGGAGGGGCACTTGCCCAACCCCTTCACATGGCATCACAAGCCATCCATGGGCATTCTCGGGTTCAAACCCCGGGATGGCTTAGGGAGATCCTGTAAGGGGTCTTCTTGAGTTCTCATGTGCGCTAGGGAATACCTTGAGACAATGTTAGTAAGAGAGCTAAACTATGGGACCTGTAGGGCTTCGAGGTTCCCTTCGTATCATCGTTATACCCACAATATACGCCATACGCGCGTCATGTGCTTGGTATGCTCAAGAGTCCCTATGGGGGACATTGGCTATCTCGTACCACATGAAACGGGTGTGCCATGAGATTCTTGGTTCAATACCCAAGAGGAATATGTTGTGTGTGGGGACCCCTCAGCTTATGTCGCATTTGTGCATTTTGTAGAAGCACCAAAGCTCTGTGTCACGCTCGACACGCTAAAGGCTTGCGTTAATCAGGCCGCGAACTAACATGCCGCATGGCCTCTCCAGTGTCGTTCCAATATCACCGTGACACTATGGCATGGTCATCTTCTTTGGGGTTAAGGGGATATAATTAAAAAAGGCAATAAAGTTGTCGGGGATTATTAGAAAAGGGGTAGAAGGTAAAGGCAATAAAATTGGAAAGTATTATTGGAAAAATGGGAGAAAAGAAAAGAGAAGAGTATTATTAATAAAGGGGGAGAAAACGAAAGAGAATAAAGTTGGAGAGGGTACTATTCGGAAGGGGTAGAAAAGGAAAGGAAATAAAGTTGAAGATATATTATTGGAAAGGGAGGTGAGAAAATAATAAAATCAAAAGTTTTTCTTCAGATGTGTGTGAAGTTGAATTTGAACCACTTTTTATGGGGGATTAACATTAGGGGAAGACAATCATTGGGTTCATTATATTTATATGTTTTGTATAAATATTAAATAAACATATTCTCTATGTAATCCAATTTGATCCTATCCAACCTAAAAGAATTATTACCAGTTCACATTTGGACATGATCCCCAATAAGTCATCGGAGGTCATCAAGGGCTACAACTTGAGCAATTTGACTGAAACTCAACCTGATTGACGGGCGAGCATGGAATGAGTTACGTAGAACATGAGTTGAATTTGAGTAAGAATAACTAAACTAATCTTAATTAGAGTTGAGCTCATGTTGAGAGTTGTGGCAACCCATTTTTAAAGTGTTTTATAATTATTGTTTAAGATATAAAAGTTTTATTCATATGGATTTTATTTCTTATTCAACGAGTGAACTCTTTCAAAATTATCTAACTACGACTAACCCGAACTCAACTCAAGTTTAGAAGTTCAAGCTAAGGTTGAGATAGGTTAATGAGCTAAAACTTAATGCTCGAGTTGAGTTGAAATCTGGTTGAGGACTCTGCCACTTGAGTTTGGGTCTACCCTCGAATCCAACCAAGTTGCAGCCCTAGTGTCATCCAATAAGGACCTAACCCTGCTGTTGTTAGATTGGAATCCGATTGGTTGACAGCCCTAGAAACATATATAGTTTTGAAGTTTGTCCGAGATCCAATATGACTTGTCAAATATTTAGAAAATCTCAATCGAGTCAATGAAAACTTAGCCGAGTTAAAGTTTTGTGTTTTAATTTATGTAAAATAATTAATTTTTAATGAATATAATATTTATATTATCTAAATAGAAAAATAATTTAATGAATGAGCATCTTCCTATAAATCTCACTTTATAAAAAAATTATAATTATTTAAATCTAAATATGTCTTTACTATTATAATGCCTTAGAAGTGGTTAAACACCAAAATTTAGATCTCACAAAGCATCCACTTTTACATTTCATTTTAATTTGAAAATTGTAACTCCATCATCTTTCAGTGAAAGATCACATTGATTAATTGTTTTTTACTCAATCAGACAGAATAACTCGAAAACTCACTGACGTGGCGTGGCTTATGCAAGAATCGTAGTTTTTTTTTTTTTTTGCCACATCAGCCGCGTCCAAACTACGTACGATTTACCGCGTCCAGTCATCATTATTCATCTTTTGTTTGTTTTTTTTTTTTTTCTATGCAACCACCACGCCAAGCGAGTGCATTTCTTGTCAGTTTATCCCGACTCAGAGTTATAAATCAAGTTAAATGATTTATCTTATCCGAACTGGATGAGTCAACTCGGTATCCGTTAGACGGAAAACCCAGATTTAAAAATAAAAACCATGCGTAGAACTCTCCTTACTAATCTTATAAAAACTATAAATAAATAAATAAATAAATAAAACTGAGTTTCCACGAAATTTTATGAAGATAGAAGATAGTAGACTGACCTGAAATAAACCCCATGAAACAAGGGCAGATCTGAGCTTCTCCATCTCTTCTTCTTTCTCTTCTATGGATGACGATGGAGATGATAAGAGATGTAGATCAATGATGGGAATCAAAGATGATGTTGATGCAGAATCATCAATGGGTCCCTCTTCACCATCTTTATGGATATATCTTGATGGTGGTTCTCCACCGTTGATGGAAAGTTCCTGAACAGGCTTCATCAATGATGGGTCCATGGTTTCGACGGCTACGATTTCAAGATCAGTTTGTTGACTTAGATCATGAGTTGTTCCTTCTTCTGATTTTGGATCTGTACTTATAATAAGGTTAATTTTAATGGCTATAGTCTATAGATGACGATGAGGATGAGCGAGAATTGCTTCTTTCCTTTATTTTATTTTATTTTTTTAACACTTGTTGACCAAGACAGCGTGGGCAGGCGGGAAGGTGATGATTCACATGCATTTCAACCCTCATATTTGGACACGTGGCAGTATAATTATTTTCAATTTTGGCAGAAAAATGTGTATTGCCTTATTATTTTTCGAAGATTTTTGTTTACAAGAAAATCAATTCGGGATTTTACATAGTCTCATACCACTGATCACACGAACTTGCGTGTAATTTAGGGGTGTCAATGGGTAGGTTTCAGTTTGGTTCTATCAAAATTAGAATCATAACCACTATATTTTTTTCAATATCGATTTTGAAATAAGTGGAATCAGTCGGTTCCAATTCTCAAGAATCTAATGGGAAAAACTATTTCAAAATCATTATAAAAAAAATATTGTAAAGTCTCAACCTAATAATAATGTGTTCATCGAAATATATGATTTAATGAATTTTATTTTTAAAAATTAAAATTCATCTCCTTTACAAATAATAAATTTAAGAAGAAATGCCTCATGTTAAAATCCAATATTTAGTTTATATGAAATTTGAAGAACTTTATATAATATGTGTTAATTTTAAAACATAGGAAAATCTTCAATCATGTATAATGAAAAAATAAATCGATTCTAGGTACCCATCGGATAGAACCAAATGGTTATGATTCATATTGGTTCGGTTTGATTGCATATTAGACCCAGCTTTAATATATTCCAATAAAAAGGGAATCAGAATCGGGGATTTTGATTCTAGGTAAATGGGTACCTATTGACATCCCAATTTACAAAACTACCTTCATTAGGATTTGTGTGATTCGTAACCCAAGATTCTGTGACTCCTATATTAACTTTTCTGTAAGCAAAAAATCTCTCTAATGTCTTGTCTTGCTTTACTAGTGCATAGTAGTACTCCTACGAATCTTAATTATCTTTAAAAATATTCTTACTAAAAATGAAATTTTATTAAATATGAATTTTTTACAGATTTATATTTTTTACTATCGGTAGAATATGTTTGTGTGAAGGGTTTAGTGTCTAAACCTCACATCTACAATGGATTGGGAGTCGCCATCATTCAAAGAGTTTAAGATGTGAATGGAAGCCATAAAAATAATTTTGAAAATCAATTTTTCAAAAAGTTGGTGACACAAATTTGATCTTACCTAGAGGTTAGGGTAAGGAGTTGGTTGCAAGACAAGCAAGGGGTTAGATACCTCATATCACCCATCAACTTGATGGTTACCATGTATTGGCCAAACGTGAAAATATAAAAGTGAGCGTGTGAAAATGTGTTTTAAATGTGTCCATATGACATTAAATTATGTTTTGTATGCTTTGAGTTGTGAATGCTAATCCATGAGGATATCACTCTATGACTCTTTGCATTTTTGGAATAGAAGAAATATGTGCTGTGTTCAAAGGTGTATTGTTCGTCACAAAACTAGTTGTATATGTATGAACGTGAATGTATTGTTGCTATATGAATGTAGGTGTCGAAAGGCTCCTTTCAAACAAATAAATTTACCTTACTCAAAAGGAAAGTAAGGTCAAATCCACAAGTATAAGGGTGGAACTCCAACTCGAATTAAGAAAGAATTGAAACAGGATTAAAACCAACTTATTTGTTGTTTGGAGAGTAGAACATAAATTAAAATACTAGAATTGAAGTAAAATCAAGATAGAAAAGACCCATTAAAGATATGAATCGACTACACAATTCAATTGCAAACCTATTTTGAAATTAAACCTAAGAGCATGTTTATGCCTCTTAAGTTGGAAGATTGGACTTGAAAACTAAGAATGGGATATTGAAGCTATGATTCCTCAACTCAAAGATGTAAATCCCTACAACCCTGAAAGCGCCCTCGATCCGCGGGGTGTGCGGATCCGCTTTTGACCCTTGAGGTTTGGGAGTCGCCACCTAGTTATTGTGGTCTAGGAACCAACCTGACTCTAACATGGATAAAAGGAACTAATCTACCATAAAAAAACTGAATTCGGGGATCAAGTTACGGGGTTGGAAGGTGTTAGGCACCAACCCCGCCCGGCCAAAGCCGGTCTCTACTAAATTCCCAAGTAAATTACATTGCTAAAACCTAGATAAAAAATAAATAAAAATAAAAATTTACCTTTCCGATGGCAAGGATTTGGTTCCCTCAGATCTGACAAAAAGAGCTCCTTGTACCGTGCTCCCTTGCTTCGTTCTGTTTCCGGATTTGACTTCGGATCTCCGAGGCAAGGTATCTCCTTGTTTTTGAATCTGAACTCTTCAAGTTTATTGCAGATTTAGGAGTGTTTTTAGAAGGCTTTTGGGTGTTTTCTATACTAAAATTGAAGGAGGGATGTTAGTTAAGGAGTTGGGGCTCCAAAACTAGGGTTTATGGGGGGCTAGGGGAGCTTCTAGACCTGCTTCTCTTAGGGTTTATGATTTTATATGAAAAAAAGGTGTGAGCACCTCTATTTATAGATGTTTTTAGGGGTTGATTTGGATAGAGTTAGTGTTTAATTAGAGATCTTTTAATTAGAGTTGTGTTTTAGTTAAAATTGTTTTAGGTAGAATTATGCTTTAATTAGAATTGTTTTAGGTAGAATTGTGTTTTAATTCAAATTATTTTAGGTGGAATTGTTTTTTAGTTAGAACTCTATTAGATAGAGTTATTATTTAATTAGATCTCTATTATGACTTTTGGTCTTATTTGATTGACTTTTAATGTTTTGACTTCAGTCTTAATTGATTGACTTTTAATATCTTGACTCCAGTCTTGCTTAATTGACTTTAATTTTGACTTCAGTCTCACTTGATTGACTTTAATACCTTGAATTTAGTCTTGCTTGATTTACTTTTAATTTTTGGAGAACCCCCTCCATTATTTCTTTAATTCTTTGGACCCCCAAATGGAGGGGTCCTTAAAGAAATATCCCACGAACCCTCAACAATTTTACCCGAAAGTCCGATTGATCGATTTTTTAGGTTCAAATTTTTAAACTAATTTCATTAATGTTTCACTTTAATTATTTAATATTTTATTTATTAATTTCGAATTTTTTAATTATGAAAATTGTGAAATTATCGTTTTGCCCCCGGAGAGGACTTTTCACGTTTTAAGTCGGTTTTTAATGTTCTAGGATGTTTTAGAATCGGTTTTTCATAAGGAATTCAATGAGAATGTTGGTTTGTGTCATTTATGAAAATTTTTATGTGAAATGATTGTGAACTTTATGAGGGGTATTTTCGTAATTTTGTCAAATTCTGTTAAAATTGGCGAAATGATTTATTTGGTTTCGATTTGTTATTTTATGTGTTCGAGAGAGTTTTCCTAAGCGTAATATAGGCTCTAGGGTTGTTTTGATGTTAGGGGTATTTTGGTAATTTGGTAATTTTTTAGTGATTTTTATCGTAAAGCTTCTTTTTGTCTGAAAGATGATGATTTCTATATTTCAGGGATTGTATTTTCCTAGCGTAGCGTGGTTTCTAAGGTTTTGTCAATTCGAGATACCTCATCTGGATTTTTGAAACATATCTGGTAACAAAATAAAGCAATGGAATACACATCCATCATTGGGAATCATTGCGATCGGGTTGACAAGTTGATTAATCAGGCGAGTGCAAAAATGGGGTGTCTACAGATGCCCCTCTTTGGCAGAGGGTTGAAGCAAACTAGATAGCAAATCTATTTTGGTAGATAGTGCGATATCCGAATGCCAAAGCTAGTGACAGTTCATTTTGCAGCCTGATTTAGCAATTCGTCAGGGTGTTCGGATCCTTGAGCGTAAAACTCTTCCCGAACTAAAAGGTTGTCAGGTCCTCGAGCTTGAACTCTCACTGACGATGTCAGATCCTCGAATTTTAGAAGATTCTCCCTGACTAATGCAAAAGTGCACATGTGTGCAACGGTGTGATGCTGTGTGAAACTGAGTAAAAATGTGCCAGGTCCTAGAGATCTTCTCTCACTGACAATAATGATTCAAAATTGAGATGCACTTATGCAACGAAAACAATCATAGTAAGGTTTAATAAAGGTAATTGGAGTTATAACATTGTAGGAACTCCGTTAAATCCTATTTGAAATTCTTTTTAGAGTTTTAAAAAGTTTGAGTCTCATTTATCGGACTGGAGCCTATTGTAGCCAAGCTTCTCAGGCTAAGGAACTTAAACAATCCTATTAATTCAATATGATTTCAAACAAAGCTGGAGTCTCGTTTCTCGGACTCTGGCTAAGGTTTACAGGAACTTAAACAATCCTATTAAAATTAGAGTCTCGTTTCTCGGGCTCAAACTAAGGTTAATATGCACTTCAAAAAGCCTATGATTCAAAACGTTGGAGTCTCGTTTCTCGGACTCGAACTTAGGTTTATAGGCACTTCAAAAAGCCTATTTATTATTCAAAAAGTGGGAGTCTCGTTTCTCGGACTCGAACTTAGGTTTGTAGGCACTTCAAAAAGCCTATTCATTATATGATTCAAAAATTGGAGTCTCGTTTCTCGGACTCGAACTTAGGTTTGTAGGCACTTCAAAAAGCCTATTCATTCTATGATTCAAAAAGTTGGAGTCTCGTTTCTCGGACTCGAACTTAGGTTTGTAGGCACTTCAAAAAGCCTACTCATTCTATGATTCAACAAGTTGGAGTCTCGTTTCTCGGAGTCGAACTTAGGTTGTAGGCACTTCAAAAAGCCTATTCATTCTATGATTCAAAAAGTTGGAGTCTTGTTTCTCGGACTCGACTTAGGTTTGTAGGCACTTCAAAAAGCCTATTCATTCTATGATTCAAAAAGTTGGAGTCTCGTTTATCGGACTCGAACTTAGGTTTGTAGGCACTTCAAAAAGCCTATTCATTCTATGATTCGAAAAGTTGGAGTCTCATTTCTCGGACTCGAACTTAGGTTTGTAGGCACTTCAAAAAGCCTATTCATTCTATGATTCAAAAAGTTGGAGTCTCGTTTCTTGGACTCGAACTTAGTTTTGGAGGCACTTCAAAAAGCCTATTCATTCTATGATTCAACAAGTTGGAGTCTCATTTCTCAGACTCGAACTTAGGTTTATAGGCACTTAAAAAAGCCTATTCATTCTATGATTCAAAAAGTTGGAATCTCGTTTCTCGGACTCGAACTTAGGTTTGTAGGCACTTCAAAAAGTCTATTCATTCTATGATTCAAAAAGTTGGAGTCTCGTTTCTCGGACTTGAACTTAGGTTTGTAGGCACTTCAAAAAGCCTATTCATTCTATGATTCAAAAAGTTGGAGTCTCGTTTCT
>NW_028237295.1:0-32761 GCF_017979445.1 Akebia trifoliata
AGTGAGTGAAAACTCTTGTTAACTCTCACAGAAGCTGAAGAAAGAACGAAGACAGAAAGAGACTAATGAAAATATAATATGTGTAGACAATTAACCCAGGCAACCAATATACGTATAAGAATAAATTGCGTTGAAAGAATCAATGAAAAATAGTAACAAGCATTACGTTAAGATGTTACCAATAGAAATTAATTAAAAGAAATTAAGTATAAACATCTAGTAAAAAGAAAGGTTTTATTTTTAAACACCTCACCTTATCGCATCACACCACACCGCACTGTCTCGTCCCAACCTAACCCGACCCAACCCTAGATTCAGACTTGGCCTTTTAAAAACACAAAAATGATCTTATTTTCAATCGATGTGAGACTAAACAAAGTAAGAATACCAAGCAAAACTTTGAGTTACTGGAGATGTTCCTTTGTTATTCTCTTTTTCTCTCTCACTTAAATTCATTTTGTACCTTTAACTAAAAATAGTAGAAAGAGATAAATTATGAAAAATGAGACAATTACCACTTATATACAAAGAGAATAAACCTTTCCTTTATATCTCTTAAAATAATATTTTTATTAAAATACTCAATAATCCCCCAGTTATTTTTTTTATAAAACTACAGAAAATATCTCCCGACGAAGGAACAAGCATCGTGCTTAAATAAAGGTGTTTTACAACTAGACCCTTTACATAGTATTAACATTTTTAGAGTATAAGAAATAGAGTGACTGCGTATTGAATTCAAATTCTTGAAAATACAATAGCGACATTATTCATACAACCCTTTTAGCTTAGATGGTAAAGTAAATCTCTATGGTTTTTTTTTAAGGCGATGGGGGGGGGGGGGGTGAAGCAAGTCCCTAGCTATAAAATAGACAAGTTGAAAAAGCTTACAGGGCTGCCAAATAAACAAAGGGCAAGCACTCAAGAGCAGAGAAAAATAACCATAGAAAAAACAAGACACCTACTTCCTATGGTAAATCTTCCCAACTTTATCATCTTTGATAATCTTCAAAAGACTAGGAGGGAACTCATTAACCTCAAGAACAACCTCCCCTAACTCCCTCGATCAGGAAGCAATTAGATCAATAGTCTTAATGGTCTCTTTGAAATAAAAAAGAAACTCGATAATAGAAAAATTAGGCATGAGGGCCTTAATTTTAACATCTTGTGTAGAAAATATGAATTTTATTGATAATTCTTGGATGAATATTACAAAAGCCCCAATAGGGTATTTATAGGCATTACATCAACCAAGATATATGAAAACTACCTAATATAAATATTCTAGATTATCTTAATTGATATATTCTAAATATCAATATATATTATAGAATATCCTTCATCACAACCTTCCATTTGTGTGAGATACACTAACAATGATACAATGTATCTCATGCATTTTAATACAGTGCATCTTATTCTCTAACACTATGTCCTCTAAAGAGTGTGGAATTCCCCTTTCAAGCAATTAATAGCCACATTCCTCAAATGATGAATATCCAAGAGAGACATGAACTTCAACCCGCATAGGATAGGATGCATCTCATGGAACATGATCGACTTTGCTTTGATGCCTACCATTAAGGCTTTGATAGGGTCCCCATTCCAGTATCTTAAAATAACACCTTCACCTCCAGGAGGATGACACAAGTAGCCATCAATGTTTCATTGATTTATCGTTGATATCTTTTTAGAATCTGCTTGTGGGTATATATAGAATATTAACCTAGGAAATCAACGGGCATAAAATGTATAAGAATAAATTGCAATGAAAGAGCCAAAAGGAAAACAATAACATTATATTTGTAGAAGTTAAGATGTTACAAATAAAAATTAATTCAAAGAAATTAAGTATAAACTTCTAGTAAAAAGAAATATTTTAATAATAAATACCACACCACACCAGACCACACCACACCACACCGCACTGCACTACCCCGTCCCGACCTAACTCGGCTCAAGGCTCACGTATGTGTGCAGGGGCAGAGCTAGGATTTTGCTCATGTAGGGGCAGCCAAAATTGAAAAAATAGTTTTGGGGCTAACCAAGAGTGGAATTTTTTTTTTTTTTTTTGTGGGGGCGATACTGACAGATTTCTTTATCTGCCCCAATAGCACATTAGTCCATAGAATTTGAAACTCTTGTAGGGGCTAGTGCCCCCACAACCCCCACTCTAAATCCTCCCCTGTATGTGTGTGAGTTAATGAGTCAACTCAATAGCAGGCTTCACCCCCTTGGGGTGAAAACTTGGGTACCCCTTGGGGCCCAACCCAAGAGTCAAACTTGGCTTTGTAAAAACACAAAGTGAACCTTATTTTCAATTGATGTGGTACTAACCAAAGTAAGAGTGCCAAGTAAAACTTTGAGTTACTAGAGATGTCCCTTTCTTATTCTCTTTCTCAATTAAATTCATTTTGTACCTTTAGTTAAAAGTAGTAGAAAGATATAACTTATGAAAAAGCAGACAATTGCCACTTATATACAAAAGAATAGACTTTTCCTTTATATCTCTTAAAATAATATTTTTATTAAAATATTCAACATTAACCAGCTTAAGAAGCTGGCATCTTAATAAAGGATTATTGAACTTAAGTTGTGAGTAACTTAGGTTTTACCTGTTATTTATAAGTTTGGGAAATTTTTATTAATTTTAGGGCATGGTTAGAAGAAGTAACATGAAACATTTGAGTTGAATATTTTCAATCGTTCTATTGTTCTTGAATCATCCATTGATCTTTTTTAATCAAACAAGGAGCGCAACATTTTCTTTTTCTCTTCTATTGAGTGCAATCATATAAATGGAGTGAAAGGGTGAAATTTTAAGTGATGGAGTGCAATTGATAATGCAGTCACTCTTATTCAACAATCTAAAAATCCTTTTTATACATAAACTTTCAAATGAGATGGCCCACTTAAGATCGAATACATAGTTTATATGGGAACTTGAAGAATTTTATTAGGGACTGACTAGTTGCACTCCATCACTTAAAAATTTCCATTTGCACTCCATTTGGATTATTATACTCCAAAGTTAATAGAAAAAATATTGAACTCATTTTCTTCTCATTCTACCCCCAACCATGCCCACGTATATTATTGTTAGTTCAATCGTATTTATAGTCTAATCTATGCACAAACATCACAAATCACTTGTAATCAAGATGTATCCAAATTGATAAACCAAGGAAGGACTAATTTTGACGATTTTGAAATTATTGTGAGGTTTAAGAAAGTCATTAGAATCCATGTCAACAATTCGATTGTTGCCAAAGAGAACATGAGCAAAATCAATCACAAGAAAACTAGAGTATGAATATAGAAGAAACCATTAGAAGATGAATAAGCCCCTAATTCATCATATTCCATAATGAAGTGCAGTAGGTTAAAAAACAATGATTTTTTTTTAGCGTTAAAGTGCAACCAACAACTAGTGGTGCACAACTAATTGGTCCCTTTTATTATCTATTAAAGGTTAGGGATGCCTTCAACCATCTACGATATAAAAGGAAATGGCAAAATAAACTAGTTAGATATACCTGCGGGTACCAATCAGATATAATTGAATTGGGATCGATTCCAAGTAGTTGAATTCCTTTTAGACCTTACTCTCATTAGGCATAGAAAAAAGGTATAAAAAACTAGGGGTTTCGATTCCAATTTTGGATCGGTTCTCACTTAAATGTGTACCCATGGATAAAAGAAACCTAAAAACAAGATATAATTTTGAAGTAGAAGATAACATGATTTTTGATAGAGAATTCTAGTGTTTTCTTCAAAGTATTAAGGCAAGGTTCAAAAAATTTGATTGAAGGTAAGACTGAATAGATTAAAATACAATATAGAAGTTGAAGAACTTCTAGATGACTGATTTTAGGAAGAAAATTAAGTATTTTTGGTTCGCAAGTGGTTGAAAATGAGGGTAAATTTTGTTTATTTTTGTTAGTTTGAAAAAAACACCCAGGTCAAAAGGGGCCATGTCATTAGTTTGAAAATATAGGGGTATCTCAAATATTCACCAAAATGTATGAAGACTGTTCAAAATATAAATCAATTTGAAAACACATGGGTATCTCAATTATTCACTAAAATATATGAGGGTTTGTCGATAATAAATTTTAACAAATCTACCTCGAGTTCCGTGAAATAATATCACAAATGATTTTACTTATTTTGATGAAAATGAGAGTACAAATCTTAGTATTTTTCTATGATTAACAATCAAGTATAAAAATAAAGATGATGTGTGTAGCTTTCTTCTCTCCGGGCTTCGTGTGTGATCAATTGAAAACGTTGCTTTGATGGTGACTTTATTTGTGCTTATTTTCTTAAAGACATTTTAGATTTTCTTCTCTCTCGATTTCACGCTTTATCGGTTAAGAAGGATTTATTGACTTTTGAAGAAAGACTTTAGACTTGATTTTTTCTTTAATTGGAGTTTGAGTCCCTTGAAGAGCTTTGCTTTGTTCTTAGAGGAGGGCTTGAGAACTTCTTCTTCTCTAAAGGGAGAGCTTCTACTTTTAAGAAAAAGTGATCAAAATTCCTTCTCAATAAAAGAGGCTTTGGTATTTATAGACTTAATGATAATTTAGCTTTCCAATTATGCCCGATTTAAAGAGCATTGATTGGTTCATCTAAATGTTAAATTCGTCCAAATCTAACTCTAATGATTCTATGGATTGTTGATGGCTCAAACTCATTTATTTGGGTGTAAAGCCCAATATTTAACATGGATCAGTTTGTATTATTGGATTATGGACTTCATCTTTGAAAATAAAAAACTCAATCTTTAGAAGACTTATTTCCAATTAGTGGTGCCCAATTTGGATGTGTGAATCCATTTGTGACTAAAAAGGACTTTATTTTAATTTATAAAATTTGTGAGGACTTTCAAAAATTTTCATTGCCCAATTTGTTGTCTAACTTACTCAAAAAATGAAGGTGTAGGGGTAGGGCAACAAAGTCAAAGATGGCATGTTATGAGTTTGAAAACTCGTAACGGTATCTCTAATATTCACCGATACATAAAGAAGTGTGTAAATCACCTATAAAATTTAGGTAGGGGGAAAAAGTGAGGGGGGCAAAATGATCATAGGGGGCATGCTATCAATCTGAAAATGCAGGGGTATATTAAATAATCACAAAAATGAGAGGTATCTAAATGATAAAAAAAGTTAATGGGAGAGGCGAGGGGGGTAGGTTGGGGTGGGGTGTGAAATGCCCCCTCTTACCCCTTAGCTTCACCCATATTCAAACCAATTCCACTAGGAAGAGATAACCTTTTGTTACAGATTATACCTTTTCATCGAATAAAGAGAAATATTTATCCCTAAGAAATGTAACTAGGGTTTTATATATCACTAGTGAAATGATTGATAGTAACTCTTCTTATTAGTATCAGCATGACTACATAAAGCATTGCACTTACTAGGATCAACAAGGACACATGCGCAAAGTCCCTAAGCATGGCTTGAAGGCATGCACACTTACGAGTGGGATGAACATGATAAATTTGATTAAGTTGACAGTTTTTCATATTAGAAAGGATGTAATACTTCATATTAACTATTGACCGTTAGTGTTTACTGTAGAGGATAATAACAATACGTTATCCAGACTGTACACGAGTCCAAGCCAGTTTAGTGGTACTATGTGTAAGTCAATATTCCTAATGCTACCCAACAGCAGGATAGACCAAGATAGAGACGTCTAACCTGGTTGGTAGGGCAAGATAGCATCAACAAATACCAAGCAAGCCTGGTCTGAGTATTTGCGTAATCCTGACTTATGCGTGTCAAGTCCAAGAATCTCGAAGGAGATCTCCTTGGAATCATGGACCCAATCTCAAAGATCCCATTTCTATTTAGGATCCTTGTAATTAGGGGATTCTCTGGGATCACATCTCGATGGAAGGGGAAACCTTGATTCGAAGATGGGATCTATAAATTAGGGAATGCAAGGAAACTAGAGGATCTTTTGGCCAATCGAGAAAGGGGAGAGAATTCTATTAGTTATTATCATTCTTTTGCAATTCTAACTTGAGCGTCAGAGAATTCTTAGCAAGTACTACACTGGTGTTCTCAAGAGAGACGAGGGAACAACTTCAGATTAGTAGGATAAAGTCTATCAAGGTTTCACTAGATTTCTACCCTACAAATTTGGCACCATCCATGAGAAACACCATAACAAATTGATTTAAGTAGAAACAATGGTGAGATCTACTAGAATAGTCAAAGTTAATGCTCCTCTACCTGTTGCATCAGCTATGGATGTTAATATTTTGACTATACTAGAAGGCATGAGAAAATAACAGGAGGAGATGTAGAAGAAGATGGATGATTTAACATAATAGAACTAAAATCTGAGTCTGTACTTAGAAAATCAACAAAAAGAAAGGCAAGATCTCCCACTACGAGATCCTCCACCTCTTGTCAGAAATGATTGTGCTTCAAACGCAGAAGAAAACACAGAATCACAAGGATCAATTGAAGGGGAAGACACTAAAGCTACTAATACTGCAACATCTCAAGGTGAGCCTGTGATGGGTTTAACCAAAGAAGATATCAGGGATATGATCTGAAAGGAGAAGGAGATGATGAAAAATATGGATATAGGCCTGGTAGCTGTATAAGCCATTAGAAGTATTCAAAGATCATCATTTATGGCTAAAATCTTGGCTGAGAAAATTTTGAAGAAATTCGTACCATTGCGTTTCACTCCTTATTCTGAAACGAAAGATTTAGTAAAACACTTGTTCCACTTCCGACAGATGCTCACTTTGTAAGAAGGGAACAAATGCCTATGTGTTGACTTTTCCATTCCAGTCTATAAGAAAATGCATTAACTTGGTTTCATAACTTGCCAATTGTGTCAGTAGCTTCCTTTGAGGAGCTCTATACTATCTTTGTGACGTTCTACATCAACAATAAGAAGGTTGGCGGAGATGTAGATAATTTGCTTAGTATGAGAATGCAGTAATGAAAGAACCTTAGAGAATTCATGATAAGATTCAGGAAAGAGGTAATGGCCCTGGAGAGTTACTATGAGAGAACGGTAGTGGTGGCATTCAGGAACTCTTTGCCATTTGACTAAGGTTATACAAGTCCTTTTTGAAAAAGAGGTCATATATGTTAAGTGAACTGTTCGAAAGAGTAGAAAAATATATCCGGCTAGAGGATGATCTTTGAAATACATCGAAAAAAGCAAAGTAATACATACCGTGACTAAGCCTAGAAAACAACAACAACCACATTTAAAAAAAAAAGGAAGAGACTGCTTGAACAGGGTAGAGAATTGATGAGAAAATGGACACCACCGCTTTTTCGAGATCAGATAAAGTAAGACGAATGATATTGCGAGTATCACAAGGTATGGGCCCATACTATCAATGTGAAGCCTTGAGAAGACTGTCGTAGAGGTTGATAGAGTAGTGCTTACTAAGGAAACTGTTGATGAGAAAAAGATGAGTCTATTTTCGAGACAAGAATCAGAAATAAGAATAGCTTCCTGTTGAAGGACAACTATGATCTACGTGATTCTAAAGTAAGAACCCAAGAGGCCAGGGTAGGGCAAGATTGATGGGAGAGTAAAAGAACGACGAGCAGAACATTTCGCATACGTCTACATGACTAGGAGCCGGCTCACAAAATAGACTGAGCCTTATGGAGAGAAGACAGTGGCCTTCACTAAGAAGGACTTGGAAGGTGTGATGAGACCACACTATGACGCGTTGGTGGTAACCCTTTAGGTTGGCACCTTTACTCTTAAAAGGATGTTGATTGATAGTGGCAACTCCATCGACATCTTAGACGCTTTAGCCTTCTAGAAGATGGGCTTAAGTAGGAGTATGCTTACCCAATCAGGAGTCCTTCTGGTTAGATTTTATGGAAGAACAAGCCAATCTTGGGGAGAGATAGTTTTGCCTGTGTAGGTAAGGCTCGTGACTTTGATAACTAGATTTATGGTCATCGAAGCAAGCTTCCCTTACAATGCCATTTTGGGCAGATATTGAACTCATGAGATAAGAGCTGTCCCAACGTACTAACAAGTCTTGAGGTTCCTAACATCATAGGGGATATGGGATATCAAGAGAGATCAAGTGGTAACCCAGGTACACACGTTGAATCAAAGGGAGGGCTCTAAATAAAAAGCTCAACAATAACAATTATAGTTAGGGGGAGGTTGAGCAGAATGGGCCCCCATGTTTGGAGAACATCCGGATGATGGATATAGGGGAAGGAAGGCAGATCAGGATAGGATCGAGATGAGTTGAAGGATCTGACAGATTGCTTAAGGAAGAATAGGGATGTGTTCACTTGGTCTATAGAAGAAATACTTGGGATCAGTCTTGAAGAGATCTACCATCATTTAAATGTTGAACCAACTATGAAGCCAATGAAGTAGAAGTCGAGAAGGCTAACACTTTGCTTCAGAAAAGAAGTAAATGAAGATGTGAACAAATTGATTAGGGTAAGATTTATCAGGGAAGTACAATTTTCAAACTGGATAGCTAATACAGTGGCAACACTGAAGAAGAATGAGAAAGCTAGAGCGTGTATTGACTTTACAAATCTAAATAAGGTCTGCCCTAAAAACAATTTTTCAATATCGATGATCGATCAACTAGTAGATGCCACTTCGGGCCATGAGAGATTGTCATTCATAGATAATTGTTCTGGTTACAATCAGATTCAATTCTGCCCTGAAAATCAAAAGAAGACAACTTTCATCACCGAGCAAGGGCTATATTGTTACAAAGTCATGTATTTCAGTTTAAAAAATGTTGGGGCCACCTATCAGAGATTAGTAACAGAGCTTTTTAGAGATTTGTTAGGAAAAATTGTAAAGGTCTACATTGATGACTTATTCGTAAAGAATAAGAGGAAGGAAGATCATGTTACAGATTTGGAAGAAGTGTTCTCACGTTTAAGGAAGGTTGGAAAGAAGCTTAACCTTTAAAAATGCACCTTCGCGTTGACATCAGGGAAGTTCCTAGGGTACTTGATCACAAAGAGAGGGATAGAAGCTAACTTAAATCAGATTAGAATACTGTTAGAAATGCCCCCGCCAAATACACAGAAGCAATTTCAAAAGCTAGCTGAGAGGGTAACAACTCTTAATAGGTTCATATCCAAGTCTTCTGATAAGTGCATGCTTTTGTACTAGTTGCTATGGAAAAACATGAAGTTCGAATGGATAGAGAAGTGTAAGCATGCTTTCACAGAATTGAAAAAGTAGTTGGGATGATCGCCTATATTATCCAAACTAGAGCTAGGGAGAAACTTGGGCTCTACTTGGCTATTTCTAAGTGCTTGGTCAGCTTAGTCCTGATTAGAAAAGGGACGATAATACAACAACCCATCTATTTTCTGAGCAAAACCTTCACAGATGTAGAAAATCGATTCTTAAGGATTGAGAAGGTGGGACAGGCTCTAGTTTACATTACTTTGTGACTGAGACCCTATTTTCAAGCTCACATGGTCCATGTGATCACAAAGTATCCCTTGAAGTCAGTCTTGGGAAAAATAGAAGGTTCAGGCAGAATGACAAGCTGGGCTATGTAGTTAGTAGAATTTGGGGTTGAGTACAAGCCTAGGGTTTCGTTGAAAGAGGAAGTAGTTGTAAATTTCTTAGCTGATTTCCCAGTAGAAGAAAAGGCACACCTCTTGATAGAAGAACTGAAGAATACAACCAACCAACTAGGGTGAAAAGTCTATGTGGACAGATTTTCGAACCTAGAAGGGTCTGGAATAGGGGTGGTAATATTCACTCCTGATAGTACCAAGACTTAGAAGAGAGTTAGGCTAGGATTCAAGAAGTCAAATAATGAAATAGAGTACGAAGTAATACTGCTCAACTTTAACACTTTGACAGGATTGGGAATAAAGGAAGCTACAGTCTACAATAACTCCCAGCTAGTGGTCAACCACGTTAATAGGAGGTTCAAGGCGTGAGATCCTAGGATGCGGCTCTACCTAAATAAGATTAAATCTGCCATACTCTAAGCAGGGGAAGTAAGGATATAACACATACCTAGAACGGACAATAGACATGCAGATGTACTAGCCTTCATAGCCTTGATGCTGGTAAAATGAGATAAAAGAGAGCTCCCACTTGGCTATCAAGAAAGACCCTCGATAGATGAGTCTGAATTAGTCAGTGTAGTGGTTATAATAGAGAACAGGGGTGAATGAACCCAATTATTGCTTTTTTTTTAAGAAGGGTAACTGCCTGATGAACTGAATGAAGCACAAGACATATCAAGGCTAGAGCGAAATGTTACACTATTCTCGAAGGACATTTGTACAAAAAATCTATAGGTGGGCTACTTCTACGCTACTTAATGCTAAAAAAATAGAGGGAATATGACAGCACTCTCGATCCGTGAGATGTGTGGATCTGCTTTTGATTTTTGAGGTTTGGGAGTCACCACCTAGTTATTACGGTCTAGGAACCGAGTGTTAACTCTAACAGATAAAAATAACTAATCTACGAAAGAAAACTATGGTTCGGGGATCACGTTACGGGGTTGAAAAGTGTTAGGTACCAACCTTACCTGACAAACGCCGATCTCTACTATTTCTTAAAAGGGATTACATTGCTAGCAGACCTAACATAAATAAAATAAATAAAACATACCTATACAAAGATCGCAACGATTTGTTCCCTTAGAATTGGTAGAATGGCTCATCGTAAAATACTCATCGCTTTATTTCCGTCACTTGATCTACTTCGGATCTCCAAGATGAAATACCTCCTTCTTAGATCTGAGTATTTTCTAAATTTTTTGATGAATTTCTAGATATTTTTTAGAGAGTTTTTGAAAGTTTTTCTGCAAAACCTAGGGTTTGGATAATAAGTAGGGAGTTAGGACTTTAAAATCATGATTTTGGGAAGGTTAAGGAGACTTTTTGACTTACTTTTTTAGGATTTTCTTTGACTTACGAAATTAGGTTGTGGAGGCTCCTATTTATAGATTTTTTTTGAAAGAATTAGGGTTTGACTAGGTCTTCTTTTAGATAAGGTGAATTAGAGTTTTGATTTAAGTTTTGTTTGATTGACTAGGTTTCTTTAAATTAGGGTTTTGACTTAAGTCTTATGAGATTGACTTGGACTTTTAAATTAGATTTTTTAAATCTTGTGTACAAATGAAATAATATATTTTTAATTTTTTGGAGAACCCCTAATTATATATTTAATTATTTAGACCCCCAAATGGAAGGATTTTTTAATAAATATCAAGGGGGTTTTACTTAAATTAGTGGGCAACCATTAACAATTTTGCCTGAGAGCTTGATTGATTAATTTTTTTAGTTCAGATTTTTAAATTAATTTTATTAAGATTTTACTTTACATTATTTAATGTTTTATTTATTAATTTTAAGATTTATAATTTTTAAAATTGGAAAATTATCGTTTTACCCCTGAAGAGAGCTTTTGCGTTTCAAGTCAGTTTTTGATGTTCCAAGATATTTTGGAATCGATTTTTCGTAAGGAATTTAATGGGATTATTGGTTTATGTCATTTATAAAATTTTTTACATGAAATGATTGTGAACCCTATGAGGGGTATTTTCATAATTTTATCAAATTTGGTGAAAGTTGGCGAAATGATTTATTTGATTTCAATATATTTTTTTATGTTTGAAAGGATTTACCTAAGCGTAATGTGAGCTCTAAAGATACTTCGATGTTAGGGGTATTTTGAAAATTTGTTTATTTCTTAGTGATTTTTATCGTAAAGTTTCTTTTTGTCTGAAAAATGATGATTTTTATATTATTTTGAGTCATGTTTTTCTAGCGTAACATGGTTTCTACAGTTTTGTTAGTTTGAGACATCTCATCCAAATTTTTAAAACATATCTAATAACAAATAAAGCATTGGAATAATCTTCCATCATTGGGAATCGTCGCGATCGGATTGACGAGTTGATTAATCAGGTGATTGAAAAAATGGGGTGTCTATAAAATACTGAGAGAGATCCATGAAGGAGATTGTGGTAATCATTTGGGTACAAGGTCGTTGGCACATAAAGTACTATCCCAAAGGTATTTTTGGAGATATCTACAAAAGGATGCCACTTTGCATGTTAAACGTTGTGACAATTGCCAATGACACAAAAGAGTCATTCGACAGCCAGCAGTACAACTCAATTTCCTAGTTAGTCCTTAGCCTTTTGCATAGTGGAGAATATATTTGGTAGGACCATTGCCCAGAACATCAGGGAACTTGACCTTCTTGGTAGTGGCAACAGATTACTTCACAAAATGGGCAAAAACACTACCTTTGGCTAGGATTTGTTAGCAAGAAGTACATAAGTTCATTTAGGAGAATATTATTTACTATTTGGTTTGTCTCGCATAATAATATCAGATAATAGGAGATAGTTCTCAGGTGAGCAGTTATTCTCTACACCGCAATATTTGTAGGGTAATGGTCAAGCAGAAGCCACAAATAAAGTGGTGATCGATATGTGAAAGAAGAGGTTGGGAGAAACGAATGGTAGATGGACCACAGTCTTGCACAGAATATTGTGGGCTTATAGGTCAACTGCATAAATCTTCACGGGGTCATCCCTATTCGCCATGGCTTATGGAGTGGAGGTAGTAATACCCCAAAAAAATAGCTTCCCTATGACTAGTTCAAAAGTGGTCCAAACAGATCAAAACAACAAGCAAATAGTAGTAAAGCTGGACTTACTAAAAGAGAACTGAGAAGCAGCATTGATAAGATTAGAGAATTATCATCAGATGCTACAAAATTACTTTAACAAAAATATACATTACAAACAGTTCAAAGAAGGAGAATTAGTGCTACGTAGAGTATTTTAGAATACAGAAGAGTTAAACAATAAGAAATTATGTCTAAATTAGGAAAGGCCCTACAGAGTAGTAAAAATTGGCCATAAGAATGTTTACTATTTGTCTACAATGCATGGTCAGGAGTTTCCTAAACCATGGGATACATATAACCTCAAAAAATATTATGAGTAAAAGAAGTATTCTTTGATTACTGGTAGCTTGTGCATGGAAATACACTGAGTTGGACTCATTTGGAAGTCAATTCCTCATTGTTCTCTTTTGTCTTAAGTGATAGAATGTAGAATTGCATGGCTATGCTCTGTCTTAAGTGACATAACACTGAGTTGGGCTCTTATGGAAGTCAGGTCATCGCAACTCTCATCTGTCTTAAGTTACAGAGTGCAGAGTTGCACGATCACGCTCTGTCTTGAGTGATAGAGTACTAAGTTAGGTTCTTATGGGAGTCAGGTCATCGTAGTTCTTGTCTATCTTAAGTGATAGAGTACATAGTTAGACAGCCATGCTCTATCCTGAGTGATAGAGTACTAAGTTGGATTTTTTTGGGAGTCAGGTCCTCATAGCTCTCTTTTGTCTTAAGTGATAGAGTGCAAAATTGGATGGCCACACCTATCCTGAGTGATAGAGTACTAAGTTGGGCTCTTATGGGAGTCAGGTCCTCGTAGTTCTCTTTTGTCTTAAGTGATAGAGTGTAGAGTTAGATGACCACGTTCTGTCTCGAGCGACAGAACACTGAGTGGACTCCTATGGGAGTCAAGTTCTCGTAGCTCTCTTTTGTCTTAAGTGAAGAAGGGTAGAGTTGGACAGTCACATTCTATCCTAAGTGATAGAGCACTAAGTTGGGTTTTTGTGGGAGTCAAGTCTTGGCAGCTATCTTCTATCTTAAGTAATAGAGTGTAGAGTTAGACGACCACACTTTGTCCTGAGTGATAGAGACTGAGTTGGTCTCTTTTGGAAGTTAGGTCCTCATAGTTCTCTTCTGTCTTAAGTAACAGAGTACATAGTTGGATGGCTACACTCTGTCCTGAGTGACAGAGTATTGAGTTGGGCTCTTATGGGAGTTAGGTCCTCAAAGTTCTCTTTTGTCTTAAGTGATAGAGTGTAGAGTTGGATGACTACGTTTTGTTTTGAGTGATAGAGCACTGAGTTGGACTCCTATGGGAGTCAGATCCTCGCAACTCTCATTTGTCTTAAGTGACAGAGTATAGAGTTGGACAGTCACACTCTCTCCTAAGTGATAGAGCATTGAGTTGGGCTTCTGTGGGAGTTAGGTCCTCATAGTCTCTTTTATTTTAAGTGATAGAGGATAGAGTTGGATGGCCTCACTTTGTTCTGAGTGACAAACTATTGAGTTGGGTTCTTGTGAGAGTTAGGTCCTGGTAGTTTTCTTCTATCTTAAGTGACAGAGTATGGAGTTAGACGGTCATGATCTGTCCTGAGTGACGAAGCACTGAGTTAGACCCCTTTGGTGGTCAGGGTCTTCGTGATTCTACTTTATTTTAAGTGACAGAATATGGAATTGGTCGTGACCCTGCCCTGTCTTGAGTGGCAAAGCAACAATTGGGCCCCTTTGCGGGTCAAGGTCTACGTAGTTCTATTCTGTCTTAAATGATAGGATATGGAGTTAGACATGACCTTGCTCTGTCTTGAGTAGTAGAGCATTGGATTGGTTCCCTTTGGGGGTCAAGGTCTTAGAGACCTATGTTGCTTAAGATCCTAAGTGATCTACGTTGCACTAAGTAAATAGTTTATTGCCCTACTATCAAAAATGTCTTACCTAAGTAAAGAAGAAATCTGAGGTATAACCCGGGGAGAAGAAGTAGAGGAGTAGAACCAGAACAAACTTATGCACTTCATACTTATATTCAATAAGAGAAAGATCGGCTCCTAAAGTGTTGTAACAAGCATTGGGAGGGAGGAGAGACCCCTAGTGCGCATTAGGTGAAAAAAAGGGGTAAGTTCGACATGATTTTTTTAAACATTATGTGAAAAAAGAGCTAAATTTGATGGACCCTGTCACTAAGGTAGACTTGAAAGACTAAGGTTGCTGGATTAAATATTTTTGAGGAGTAGCAAGCTTTTCCCTCCCCACTCCAAAATCCCATATAACACCGGAATATTTTTTGGGGACCCATGGACCAAACCGAAAAAAATGCCCTGTTTATTACTCTTTTTGATAAATGTTTCACCCACCACACCATAGTAATAGATATAAAAAGTTAGCCTGATTCAGTGAATTCTATGCAATGTATTCAAGAATTTAACATGGGTGACTTTACACAATCGGATTTTAGGATTTCCTACAGTACTCGGATTGATTGGCTAGAAATCATCAATCACATTGATTTTAGTGTGCGGTTGTAATGGTTGTGTACATCATGTCTTGTACATGTTCGAATTTTAAGGAGTTTGTTGGTGCCGGGCATGCCAGGGGCAGTCATGCTTTGAAATTTCTTTTTGAAATGAACATAATCCTTTGTAATGGTTGTGTACATAAGGTGAGAAAAATGGCTAAAGTTCAACTTGATTTTTTTAAAACATTATGTGAAAAAAGGGCAAAATTTGTCACCATGGAATCAAAGTCAGCCCATTTTGGACGGACCTTGATATCAAATTTAGCCCTTTTTAGACGGATGGATCCAGTCACTAAGGTAGACTCAAAAGACTAAGGTTGCTGGATTAAATATTTTTGAGGAGTTGCAAGGTCTTCCCTCCCACTCCTCCAATCCCATATAACACCGGAATATTATGTACGGAGCCATGGACCAAACCCAAAAGAAAAAAATACCCTGCTTATTACTCATTTTGATCTAGTGGCTTACAAACCTTTCGCCCACCACACCATAGTCATAGATATAAAAAGTAAGCCCGATTCGGTGAATTCTATGCAATGGATTCAAGAATTTAACATGGGTGATTTTACACAATCGGATTTAGGATTTCCTATAGTACTCAGATTGATTAGCTAGAATCATCAATCACATTGATTTTAGAGCGTGGTTGTAATGGCAAGTCCGTGCCGCGCATGCCAGGAGCAGTTATGCTTTGAAATTTCTTTTTGAAAATGAGTGAAATGATCATAATCCTTTTCAAGGAAACAAAATAAATATACAACCGATCACAACTACGAGTCTATGAGCAACCAAGTTATCTACCACTTGTGTCATATAAATAGTTATCATATATTAATAGACGATTAAAAGTTGTATTTGGAGAATTTGCCCATCATTGTAGCTGTGTATGAATATTTTAGCCAATTGTACCATTAATCCAACAAGTGATCGATGGGTGAGACACCCATATAACAAATATCAAATCAATAGTAAATAATAAATGGAAGAAACTACGTCCTCTCCCTCATATTAAGTACAACATAAATATAAAAAAAAAATATCAAAGAATAGATCTACAGCACCTAAAAATAATCCCTCTAAAAAATCAGAAGCATATGTCCAAAGCAAAGCAGCAACACATGCCAGCACAACTGCAAGAAACAAAGAAAATAGACTTAGTAAAATGTAGAGAAGAGAGAGAGAGAGAGAGAGAGAGAGAGCTTACCATCCCTTCCAAAATCCCCTTTGCTTAGTTTCTATACCATGAGGAGGTTGTTGTGGGTGCCCTTCACTGCCTTTCATTGGGTAACCAGCTGGCGGTGGAGCGACATAAGGGCCCGAAGCGAATCCTTCTACCCGGGGAGGGTAGGACTGAGGTGGTGGTGGAGGATAAACTGATCCAGGGGCTGGGTATGCTACTGCTCAAACAAGATCACCATAAGGATTAACTATTATCTTGAAACTCGGAAAATTGGATCTCAAGTCCATTATGAAATATATTGACTGGTTCGACAAGGTTCCCTACGTCATGACAATTTACAGGCATCATCATGAAACAATTTGCGTGGTTCCATGTGATTGCCTATATATATATATGTTCAATCTTGTCATGGGATAGATGATGAGATCTTTTACTATACCCTTGGAAACCATGGTCACAATTTAAATTTTTTTTTCTTCTTTTATAAAAAACAAGAAAAAAATCCCTAATAGAAATCCAAAAGTGAGTTCCCTATGAATTTACAATTCGTGTAAAAGATGAAATTGTGCCCCTTAAAACAAATGTTACGACATGGTATTAAAAGAATATAACCCAAAAAATGGGATCTACCACTTGCTGCACAGTCGCTTCTACAAACAAAAAAGTAATGTAAATACCATGAAGAGACCATAATCTTCTACATCGTATCCCAAATATTGAATCTAAAACACATCTTTTCTTTCATTTTTATTTTAATTTGAACTCAACCAAGAAGACTAGAACTGATTCTTTTATGAAAGTATTGTGTCCAATTTAAACAATAAAAGAAAGCGCAATATATATACCTGGAGCTTGGTTTTGATCGTAATGACTCATGTTTCAATTTTGATGGTGGGATATAGCTGAAAGAAGCGGTTTTTGAAATTTAGACTTTTAATGTATTTTGTCTAATAAAAATATAGGAGAAGAAGAAGAAGAAGAAGTTGGAGAAGGTGAAAGATTAGGTTTTAGATGGTTTTTGTCTAATAAAAATATAGGACAAGAAGAAGTTGGAGAAGGTGAAAGATTAGGTTTGAAGGAACTTTCTATATATAGGTGTTTATATGACGTGGAAGCGAGGGTGGCTGGCTACAAGCCTACAACGCGTAAGAAAAGACCACACGGCGAAGTAAAGGAAGGAGTCGAGGCAGGTTGAAGGACTCGTTTTGAATTATTTTCATAAACCCCTCCACATTTTCATTTATATTTGAGATACCCCTACATTTTTCAACTGATGACATAGACAGAGACTAATGGAATTCTTTTAAAAGGACCTAGATACTCCATCTTAAGTCTCTTACTGAAAAAGCCAAATTACAGTTTTAACCTCTAGAAATTCAAAAAATAACCATAACCATATGGCTGTCCTTAGCAGTTTAAAATCTCCCCTTTAATAGGATGTTGATAAAGGAATTTATTTATTTTTGAGTCGCGATTCAGAACAGTATTCTATTCCTATATCAACACATAGTGTCTATGTGACACATTTTTATTGGAGGACGGGTGCATTTGAACTGGTGCAATATAGAAAATGGCTTGATTAGGAGTTGATTGTAATTTAAATTCATCAATACAAGTATTCTATGATCTTGACTATCATGATTTTCACATACAATTTAAATAACATATATGATTTTACAAAGATAAATAACATACCTGAATCCATAGCAATTTCTTTAGTTAATTGTTGATCTGAAAATATGGATTTTTTCAGGAGATGAGTTTCTCTCTTTTGATCATTTTTCTTAAAAGAAAATTTGTATTTGTAGACACCCCATTTTTGCACTCGCCTGATTAATCAACTCGTCAACCTGATTGCAATGATTTCTAATGATGGATGTGTATTCCATTGTTTTATTTTGTTATCAGAAATATTTCAGAAATTCGGATGAGGTATCTCGAATTGACAAAACCTTAGAAACCACGCTACGTTAGGAAAATACGACCCTAGAAACATAGAAATCATCATATTGCAGACCAAAAAGAAGTTTCATGATAAAAATCACTAAAAATTGATCAAATTATCAAAATACCCCTAACATCAAAACAACCCTAGAGCCTACGTTATGATTAGGAAAACCCTTTCGAACACATAAAATAGCAAATCGAAACCAAATAAATCATTTTCCCAATTTTCACAGAATTTGATAAAATTACAAAAATGCCCCTCATTAAGTTCATGACTATTTCACACAAAAAATTTCATAAATGACACAAACTAATATTTTCATCGAATTTCTTACGAAAAATTGATTCTAAAACATCGTAGAACATTAAAAATCGACTTAAAACATGAAAAGTCCTCTCCGGGGGTAAAACGGTAATTTCACAATTTTCATAATTAAAAAATTTGAAATTAATAAATAAAATATTAAATAATTAAAGTGAAACATTAATGAAATTAATTTAAAATTTTGAACCAAAGAAATCGATCAATCGGATTTTCAAGTAAAATTGTTGAGGGTTCGTGAGATATTTTTTTAAGGACCCATCTATTTGGGGGTCCAAAGAATTAAAAATATGATAGAGGAGGGTTCTCCAAAAAATTAAAGTCAATCAAGCAAGACTAAGGTCAAGGTATTAAAGTCAACCAAGTGAGACTAAAGTCAAAATTAAAGTCAATTAAGTAAGACTGAAGTCAAGATATTAAAAGTCAATCAATTAAGACTAAAGTCAAAATCTTAAAGTCAATTAAATAAGACCAAAAGTCAAAATCCTAATAGAGTTCTAATTAAATAATAACTCAATCTAATAGAGTTCTAACTTAAAAATAATTCTACCTAAAACAATTCTAATTAAAATACAATTCTACCTAAAAGAATTCTAACTAAAACACAACTCTAATTAACTACTAACTCTATCCAAATCAACCCTTAAAAAATTCTATAAATAGAGGTGCTCACACCCTATTTTCGTATCAAATTAAAAACCCTAAGAGAAGTAGGTCTAAAAGCCCCCTACCCTCCCATAAACCCTAGTTTTGAAGCCCCAACTCCTTACCTAACATCCCTCCTTCGATTTTAGCCTAAAGAACACCTAAAAACACTCTAAAAACACTTCAAAATCCATAATAAACTCAAAGAGTTCAGATCGAAAAATAAGGAGATACCTTGCCTCGGAGATCTGAAATCAAATTCGGAGACAGAACGAAGTAAAGGAGTACGGTACAAGGAGCTATTTTTGTCAGATCTGAGGGAATAAAGTTTTTCATCGGAAAGGTATAAACGTTTTTTATTTATTTTTATCTAGGTTTTTAGCAATGTAATTTACTTGGAAAGTTAGTAGAGACCGACTTTGGCCGGGCGGGGTTGGTGCCTAACACCTTCCAACCCTGTAACGTGATCCCCGGACTCTTTTTTTCTTTCGTAGATTAGTTTGCCTTTTTTAGAGTCAGTTTGGTTCCTAGACCTTAACAACTAGGTGGCGACTCCCAAACCTCAAGAGTCAAAAGCGGATCCACGCACCATGCGGATCGAGGGCGCTTTCAGTATTTACCCACTAATGATGGAAATTGTATAATGCCTCTTAAAATGGGTAGAGAGAGGACCCATTTCCTTTAGTAACTGCTAATGTAGTTTTGTAACTACCACTCCACTTCCCATCAAAGTTAGAAGTTAATAGATAGAGGAAAACTACTTCTCTAACTGTTAGTAACCACTACTCTAGAGATTAGATCAGTAACTTCCTTTTATAAAAGACTAAAAGTGTCATGTGGGACAGAAAATATATCTAACATTCTCCCACTTGGCCCATATGACTAATTTCATTTTAGCCTCAATGAAGTAAACATTATGCGCATAAAACACTAATCAATCTCTAACTTAAATTGGTCATCATAAATACTATGGTCAAATGAATCATTAGTATAAGTCATGGCGGTTGTACATCAATAAGGCGACATAGTCCCTTCCATGTACTATATAACTAGCAATTCAATCAACCATGGTTCATAAATGAGAAGTATCCATAATTGGTCCAACAAAATTGTCTTTGTAAAAGACTTCCTGTTATCTTTTATCCATTCTCATAGATGTACGTACAAAATGGAAAACAAGAAAAAACAGAAACATGAATAATGAGATCTCAAAATGTCTAATAACATAAACCATTACAATCCAAAACATACAGGCATCAAAGGTTACAATCAAGACCCATTCTTTTAACATGTTCTTTAAATGTCTTTGGTGGTAACCCTTTAGTTAGTGGATCTGCAACCATGAGCTCTGTTTTAATATGTTCAATAGACACCCGTTGTTTCTGAACTTCTTCCTTAACGACAAAATACTTTAACTCCATGTGTTTAACACCATTAGAGTATTTGTCGTTCTTGGAGAAAAATACAGTTGTAGAATTATCACAATAAATTCTCAGCGGCTTCTCAATAGTGTCGATAATAGCAAGTCCTGAGATAAAATTTCGCAGCCATAAATTATGAATTGTGGCCTCAAAGCATGTCACAAATTCAGCTTCTATTGTGGATGAAGCAATAGTAGTCTGTTTAGCACTTTTCCATGAAATTGCTGCTCCAGCCAACAGATATACATAATCAAAAGTTGATTTTTTACTATCAACACATCCAGCAAAGTCTGAATTAGTGTAGCCAATCACCTCAAAATTATCAGACTTCTTAAAAGTAAGCATGTAATCTTTTGTTCCCCTTAAGTACCTCATCATTTTCTTTGTAGCTCTCCAATGATCCATTCCAGGATTACTTTGGTATCTGCCCAACATACCAACTGCAAAACTGATGTTTGGCCTGGTGTAAGTTTGTGTATACATCAAACTTCCTACAACAGAAGTATAAGGAATTCTTTCCATCTGTTTACGTTCCCATTCATTCTGTGGACATTGCATGAGACTAAATTTATCCCCTTTCTGAATTGGGGCAATACTAGCTGAACAGTTTTCCATACCAAATCTCTCTAAGATTGTTTCAATATATCGGTTTTGAGACAACCCCAACAAACCACGTGAGCGATCACGGAATATTTCTATTCCAATCATGTAAGTTGCTTCACCCATATCTTTCATTTCAAAATTCTCAGAGAGAAATTTCTTAGTTGTGTATAATAAACCAAGATCACTACTGGCAAACAATATATCATCAACATATAAGATCAAAAATATAAACTTGCTCCCACTAACCTTCAGGTATATACACCGATCAACGGTGTTTTCCTTAAATCCGAAGGAAGTAATAGTATTATTGAATTTAAGATACCACTGTCTAGAAACTTGTTTAAGTCCATATATTGACTTATTTAATTTGCAAACCATGTGTTCTTTTCCCTTTATGGAGAAACCTTCAGGTTGATCTATATAAACCTTTTCTTTTAAACTCGATTCAGAAAAATAGTTTTCACATTCATTTGGTGTAGCTCTAAATCAAAATGAGCAACTAAAGTCATAATGATTCTAAGTGAATCCTTCTTTGATACAGGAGAGAAGGTTTCCTTATAATCAATACCTCCTTTTTGAGTGAAACCTTTGACCACAAGTCTAGCTTTATGTCATTCGATATTGCCTTTTGAGTCACGTTTGGTCTTAAAGATTCATTTACAACCAACTGCTTTATATCCTTCAGGCAATTCGACAAGTTCCCAGACTTTGTTTTGATCCATTGATTTCAATTCATCATTCATAGCATCAATCCATTTATCAGAATCATTACAGCTAATGGCTTGTGAAAATGAAACCGGGTCTTTACTGGTCCCAATATCGTAATCAGATTCTTGTAAATAAACCACATAATCATCAGATATAGCAGGTTTTCGTTCTCTTTGAGACCTTCTTAATGTTGATTCTTGTGGTTCTTCCATAATTGGTTCATTAGTGATAATCTCATTGGGGAGTGATTGATCAATAATTTGTTGTTCAACATTGTCAGATGATTTTGTAATTATAGGAACAACAATTTCTTTAGAAGTTATGGGTAGTGGGACTTGCACCCTAACTTCTTGAATATTTGTTTTTTGTAATTGATTATTCCCACTGATTTCATCATTCTCAATGAATCTGGCATTACCCGTTTCAACAATCTTCGTACTATGATAAGGAAAATAAAATCTATACCCTTTGAATTTTATTGGATAGCCAATAAAGTAACCACTAATGATTTTGAAATCCAATTTCTTTTCATGTGGATTATATATCCTAGCCTCCGCTGGGCAACCCCAAACGTGCAGGTGCCTCAAACTTGGCTTCCTTCCTGTCCACAGTTCAAAAGGAGTCTTTGGAACTGCTTTAGTAGGAACCCTATTTAACAAATAAACAACGGTCTTAAGGGCTTCCATTCATAATGAAATGGGTAAAGATGAATTACTTAACATACTCCTAACCATATCCATCAATATACGATTACGCCTTTCAGCCAGTCCATTCTGCTGAGGCGTACCTGGCATAGTGTATTGTGCACATATACCATGCTTTTCTAGGAGTTTAGCAAATGGGCCAGGGTGTTGACCCAATCCATCATATCTTCCATAATACACTCCACCTCTATCTGATCTGATAATTTTCACTTTTTTATCTAATTGCCTTTCAACCTCAACAATGTACACCTCTAGGGCATTCACTGTTTGAGATTTTTCATGCAATAAATAGATATAACAATAACGTGAAAAATCATCAATAAAAGTGATAAAATATTTTTCTTTACCAGAAGATGGCGAGTCAAAAAGCCACAAATGTCTGTATGAACAATTTCAAGAAGTTCTCCACTTCTTGTAGCACCTTTCTTTATGTTTTTGGTTTGTTTTCCCTTAATACAATCCACACATACATCGAGATCAGTAAAATCTAGGTTAGGGAAAATCCCATCTTTTACTAATCTCTCCATTTTTTCTTTGGATATATGACCCAAACGTCTGTGCCACAAGTGAGAAGAACTTTCATTGATCAGGTTACGTTTAGTTCCAACATTATGATGCAGGGTTAAAAGGCTTTCAACAAAACGACTATTAAGATTTAGTTTATATAAACCATCACATAAACTACAAGAACCAACGAAAGAAGAATTTTTAAACAAACTGAATCTTCTATTACGAAATGAAAAGGAATAACCTTCAAGGTCAAGTTTTGATATGAAAACCAAATTACGAGAAATAGAAGGAACATAAAGTGTCTAAAACAAATCTAGATAACAATCAGTGTCTAAAAATAAACGAAATGTCCCGGTAGCAACCACTGGAACTTTGACTCCATTTCCCATAACTATGGAACTTTCATTTTCTTTAAAGTCTGGATTGTAAGGAAGTCCTACATCGAATTAGAAACATGAACAGTGGAACCTGAGTCAATCCACCAAGTATTAGAAGGAACTTCAGTAAGGTTTGATTCGAAACAAACGTAAGCTAAAGGCTTACCTTTCTTTTCAAACCATGCTCTATGTTTGTGGCAATGTTTCTGTACATGCCCAAACTTCTTACAGAAACGACATTTGATACTGTTTTGTCCCCTCTGATGAGCCTCTATACCTTGAGGAGGCCCATTGATTTTAGGTGGTTATGTTATTTTGTCCTTCTTAGGTTTCTTCCACTTCTTAGTAACTCCTTTGCTTATAAGATGAACTGAATGATGTCCTTGTTGCTTAAGCCTTGTCTCTTCTTGAACAAGTATATTAGCCAATTCATTTACATTCCACTTGTCTTTAATAGTGTTGTAATGAATTTGAAATGGCCCATATTGAAGAGGTAAGGAGTTCAACATAAATTGAACAAGAAAAGACTCATCCACATTCATCCCAAGAACTTTCAGTTTAGCAGCTAGATTTGACATCTCAAGGACGTGTTCATGTATCCCACGAGTACCATCAAACTTCATGGTGGTGAGTTCAACCATTAATGTCCCAGTAAGAGACTTATTAGCTGAACGAAAACGTTCTTCCACAGTCTTAAAAAATTTCTTAGTAGTGTTAGGTACAGGAAGTGTTGATTTAATGTTGTTCGCTATACTCATTCGCATAAACATAATGCTCAATCTGTTCGATCTTTCCCCAGAATGACTTAAAGTCTTTTCTTTCGCACTACTAATTTCAGTAACAGTAGGCGATTTCTCAGTCCGAAGTGTTAAATCAAGATCCAGTACACCTAGGTGAAACTGGACTTGCTCAGACCAGTCTGAGAAATTTGCTCCATTAAGGATCGGAGCAGATGAAGCATGTGAATGAAGCAAAATAGGAATTGAAACTGCAAGTAAATATATGCTCACACATTAATGCTTAGATTTAAATAATAAACAATAAATAGCATTGTTGTAACACATCTTTGGATGAAAATTACAACATACAAAAAATTAAACTTTTAACTATTATGGTGATTCCCTTTCACCTATTAATAATAATAATAATTAATAATGTATCCATAATCCGATAGGTCCGTTACCTTTGGGTATCCGATTCAAACTTTCAATTAAGAATACACATTAATTATTTTACCTTAGTATATTAATCACAAGAAAAGTGATGCACCTTTGGGCCAAGCCAAAATATTCTCATGATTAAAGATACATATAAATATCTATTTAAAATTTGCAAAGTCATTTTCTTAATACTTGGGATATGAGTATTAAGATCCAAACTACAACTTGAAACCTATGACTTTCTAGTTGGATCACTTTGGTGATTACCAAACTATTTCATAAAATAGGATTTCGAGTTGAAATAATCACTTTGTAAAATAATTTATCATCAATCACATCATATCATCATTTAAACAGTTTCATACATGTGGCAATTTCATCTTCAAATAAACTATAAAAAATAATAATAATATTAATTATTATTATTATTATTATAACAAATCAATACAAGAAATATTATTTATAAATTTCGGACATGATTCAGATTTTTATAAATGATACATATTTTGTGTGTTGTGTTTTATACTGTAGAACAAATTATAAGTGATATTATCAATTAAATAAAATAAAAATAAAATAAAATTGATATGTAACATCATGCTGAAAATGGAAAGTAGAAAATGTACTAAAATATGTAATTTTTCTCAATTAATTAAAGCAACCAACAACATCATGCTTTATATATGAGAATCCATAGACAACACCTTGGGTATAAAATAAATGAGATTTTATTTTGTGGAAAATTTTAATAATCGCAGCGAAAAAGAAAAAAAATTAAAATCAAAACTAAATCCTATCAAATATATATGAAATCTTCCACAAATAATTGATTCCAACAAATAGATCATAATGGAAAATCAAGAAAGTCTTAACCTGTGGCTCTGATACCACATGTAATTTAAATTCATCAATACAAGTATTCTATGATCTTGACTATCATGATTTTCACATACAATTTAAATAACATATATGATTTTACAAAGATAAACAACATACCTGAATCCATAGCAATTTCTTTAGTTAATTGTTGATATGAAAATATGGATTTCTTCAGGAGATGAGTTTCTCTCTCTTGACCCTTTTTCTTAAAAGAAAATCTGCATTTACCCACTAATGATAGAAATTGTATAATGCCTCTTAAAATGGGTAGAGAGAGGACCCATTTCCTTTAATAACTGCTGATGTAGTTTTGTAAGTACCACTCCACTTCCCATCAAAGTTAGAAGTTAATAGATAGAGGAAAACTACTTTTCTAACTGTTAGTAACTACTACTCTAGAGATTAGATCTGTAACTTCCTTTATAAAAGACTAAAAGTGTCATGTGGGACAAAAAATATATCTAACATTGATATGTTTTTAACTCGAACCAAAATGTGCCACATAGACACCTTACCTATTCTATAGGAACGAGACACCTTACCTAATCCTAATCCTTATTTTTTTGGGTGGGGAAGGTATGTTAGCAATAGGAATTACCGAATTAGTAAGTTGGAAGAGGGATTTTGAGCGTCATCGACTTTAACTGTAGAAATATTATTGAAATAACAAAATAAAAATACCTGGAACGATATTCCAATTTGATTTCATGTATAAACAAATTCTTCAATCTGACCTGAAACACAAAAAAAGGTTGAATGGAGTTGAGGCACGCACGTAATCACACTCTTTACGGAATTTCGTGCATCTATAGAGAATTGAATGTGAAGACATAAAATCAGCACGACGCCCCTAGGATACAAATCAATTACCACTAAATTAGTATTCGTCTATCCACTGGACAAAAGATAGGTATCAAAAAATTTACACCAGATTTCCTTGCCCAGATAATTAAAAAGTGAGTGAAAACTCTTGTTAACTCTCACAGAAGCTGAAGAAAGAACGAAGACAGAAAGAGACTAATGAAAATATAATATGTGTAGACAATTAACCCAGGCAACCAATATACGTATAAGAATAAATTGCGTTGAAAGAATCAATGAAAAATAGTAACAAGCATTACGTTAAGATGTTAGCAATAGAAATAAATTAAAAGATATTAAGTATAAACTTCTAGGATAAAAAGAAAGGTTTTATTATTAAACACCTCACTTTACCTCATCACACCACACCGCACCGTCTCGACCCAGCCCAACCCTAGAGTCAGACTTGGCCTTTTAAAAACACAAAAAGAACCTTATTTTCAATCGATGTGAGACTAAACAAAGTAAGAATACCAAGCAAAACTTTGAGTTACTAGAGATGTCCCTTTCTTATTCTCTCTCTCACTTAAATTCATTTTGTACCTTTAGCTAAAAATAGTAGAAAGAGATAACTTATGAAAAATGAGACAATTACCACTTATATACAAGAGAATAGACCTTTCCTTTATATCTCTTAAAATAATATTTTTATTAAAATACTCAACAATCCCCTATTTATTTTAATAAAACTACAGAAAATTCTCCAAATGAAGGAACAAGTATCGTGCTTAAGTAAAGGTGTTTTACAACTTGACCCTTCACATAGTATTAACATGTTTAGAGTATAAGAAATAGAGTGACTGCGTATTGAACTCAAATTCTTGAAAATACAATAGTCACATTATACATACAACCCTTTTAGCTTAGATGGTAAAGTAAATCTCTATGGTTTTTTTTTAAGGCGATGGGGGGGGGGGGTGAAGCAAGTCCCTAGCTACAAAATAGACAAGCTGAAAAAGCTTACAGGGCTGCCAGATAAACAAAGGGCAAGCACTCAAGAGCAGAGAAAAAGAACCACAGAAAAAATAAGACACCTACTTCCTATGGTAAATCTTCCCAACTCTATCATCTTTGATAATCTTCAAAAGACTAGGAGGGAACTCATTAACCTCAAGAACAACCTCCCCCAACTCCCTCGATCAAGAAGCAATTAGATCAGTAGTCTTATTGGTCTCTCTGAAATAAAAAACAAACTCGATAACAGAAAAATTAGGCATGAGAGCCTTAATTTGAACATCTTGTGTAGAAAATATGAATTTTATTGATAATTCTTGGATGAATATTACAAAAGCCCCAATAGGGTATTTATAGGCATTACATCAACCAAGATATATGAAAACTACCTAATATAAATATTCTAGATTATCTTAATTGATATATTCTAAATATCAATATATATTATAGAATATCCTTCATCACAACCTTCCATTTGTGTGAGATACACTAACAATGATACAATGTATCTCATGCATTTTAATACAGTGCATCTTATTCTCTAACACTATGTCCTCTAAAGAGTGTGGAATTCCCCTTTCAAGCAATTAATTCCTCAAATGATGAATACCCAAGAGAGACGTGAACTTCAACCCACATAGGATAGGATGCATCTCATTGAATGTGACCGACTTTTCTTTGTTGCCTACCATTAAGGCTTTGATGGGGTCTCCATTCTAGTCTTTTAAAATAACACCTTCATCTCCAGGTGGATGACACGAGGAGCCAACAATATTGAATTGATTTATCGTTGATATCTTTTTAGAATCTGCTTGTGGGTATATATAGAATATTAACCTAGGAAATCAACGGGCATAAAATGTATAAGAATAAATTGCAATGAAAGAGCCAAAAGGAAAACAATAACATTATATTTGTAGAAGTTAAGATGTTACAAATAAAAATTAATTCAAAGAAATTAAGTATAAACTTCTAGTAAAAAGAAATATTTTAATAATAAATACCACACCACACCACACCACACCACACCGCACTGCACTACCCCGTCCCGACCTAACTCGGCTCAAGGCTCACGTATGTGTGCAGGGGCAGAGCTAGGATTTTGCTCATGTAGGGGCAGCCAAAATTGAAAAAATAGTTTTGGGGCTAACCAAGAGTGGAATTTTTTTTTTTTTTTTTGTGGGGGCGATACTGACAGATTTCTTTATCTGCCCCAATAGCACATTAGTCCATAGAATTTGAAACTCTTGTAGGGGCTAGTGCCCCCACAACCCCCACTCTAAATCTGCTCCAGTATGTGTGTGTGTTAATGAATCAATTCAATAGCTTGGTTCCCCTCCTTGGGGTGAAAACTTGGGTATGCCTTGGGGCCCAACCCAAGAGTCAAACTTGGCTTTTTAAGAACACAAAGACAACCTTATTTTCAATCGATGTGGTACTAAGAAAAGTAAGAGAACCAAGTAAAATTTTGAGTTATTAGAGATGTCCCTTTCTTATTCCCTCTCTTAATTAAATTCATTTTGTATCTTTAGCTAAAAATAGTAGAAAGAGATAACTTATTAAAAAATGGACAATTACCACTTATATACAAGAGAATTGACCTTTCCTTTATATCTCTTAAAATAATATTTTTATTAAAATATTTAATATTAACCAGCTTAAGAAGCTGGCATCTTAATAAAGGATTATTGAACTTAGGTTGTGAGTAACTTATGTTTTACCTGTTATTTATAAGTTCAAGAAATTTTTATTTATTTTAAGGCATGGGTAGAAGAAGTAAAAAGCGAAATTTGAGTTGAATATTTTCATTCGTTCTATTGTTCTTGAATCATCCATTGGTCCTTTTTAATCAAACAAGGAGTGCAACATTTTATTTTTCTCTTCTTTTGAGTGCAATCATATAAAAGGAGTGACCAGGTGAAATTTTAAGTGATGGAGTGCAATTGATAATGCAGTCACTCCTTTTCAACAATCTAAAAATCCTTTTTATACATAAACTTTCAAATGAGATGGCCCACTTAAGATCGAACACATAGTTTATGTGGGAACTTGAAGAATTTGATTAGGGACCGACTAGTTGCACTCCATCGCTTAAAAATTTCCATTTGCACTCCATTTGGATTATTATACTCCAAAGTAAATAGAAAAAATATTGAAATCATTTTCTTTTCCTTCTACCCCAACCATGTCCACATAAATTATTGTTAGTTTAATCATATTTTTATATTCTAATCTATGCACAAACATCACAAATCACTTGTAATCACCATGTATCCAAATTGATAAACCAAGGAAGGACTAATTTTGATGATTTTAAAGTTATTGTGAGGCTTAAGAAGGTTGTTAGAATCCATGTCAACACTTCGATTGGTGCCAAAGAGAACATGAGCAAAATCAATCACAAGAAAAATAGAGCACGAATATGGAAGAAACCATTAGAAGATGAAAAAGCTCCCTATTCATTATATTACCATAATGAAGTGCAATTAGTAGGTTAAAAAACAATGCCTTTTTTAGCGTTAGAGTGCAACCAACAACTAGTGGTGTGCAACTAGTCGGTCCCTTTTATTATCTATAAAAGATTAGGGATGCCTTCAACCACCTACTATATAAAAGGAAATGGCAAAAATAAACTAGTTAAATATACCTGCGGGTACCAATCGGATATAATTGATTGGGTTTCGATTCATTTTAGACCTTACTCTCATCCGGCATAGAAAAAATGTATCGAAAACTAGGGGTTTCAGCTCCAATTTTGGATCAATTCTCGATTAAATGTGTACCCATGGATAAAAGAAACCTAAAAACAAGATATAATTTTGAAGTAGAAGATAACAATATTTTTGATAGAAAATTCTAGTGTTTTCTTCAAAGGATTAAGACAAGGTTCAAAACGTTGGATTGAAGGTAAGATTGAATAGATTAAAATACAATATAGAAGTTGAAGAGCTTCTAGATGACTGATTTTAGGAAGAAAAATTAAGTATTTTTTATTTGCGTGAGATTGAAAATGAGGGTACATTTTGTTATTTTTGTTAACTAAAAAAAATAACCAGGTCAAAAGGGGCCATGTCATTAGTTTGAAAATATAGGGGTATCTCAAATATTCACCAAAATGTATGAATGGTGTTTAAAATATAAATCAATTTTAAAACACATGGGTATCTCAATTATTCACTAAAATAAATGAGGGGTTGTCGACAATAAATTTTAACAAATTTACCTCGAGATTCTTGAAATAAGATCGCAAATGATTTTATTTATTTTGATGACAACGAGAGTACAAATCTCAATATTTTCTTTTGATTAATAGTCAAGTACCAAAATAAAGATGACGTGTGTAGCTTTCTTCTTTGTGGGTTTCGTGCTTGATCGGCTAAAAAGGTTGCTTTGACGGTAACTTTATTTGTGCTTGATTTTCTTAAAGGCTTTTGTAGATTTTCTTTTCTCCGGACTTTGTGTTTTATTGGTTGAGAAGGATTTCTTGACTTTCAGTGAAGGAATTTCATTAGTTTCTACAAGATTATGGACTTTTGAATGAATCAAAACCTAAAAAGCCTTAGAAATTTGATTTTTTTTTCCCTTAACGGTTGAAGTTTGCATTACTATGTTGTGAATTCAGACTTGTGTGTATATTATTGATCAAACTGTTTTAGTGGATCTTCAATACTAGTGTAGGTCATAGTATATTGCAAAGTCTTGAATCAAACTAGATTGTATCACGGAGTTGAATTTGTCAACGACTTATCCCACATTTGGTACAAATATCATCTTAAAGATGATGAAATTCACAGTAGCTCAATTATTGAACCAAGTTGTTCATCTTCATTTTCTAATCATTCTTTCTAACTTTGAGCCTATCCCTAACCATAATATATATACTCCAAAGGAGTTGAATGTGACCCATAGAGGCCCGACAATATATACTTATATTCAATAAGAGAAAGAACGGCTCCTAAAGTGTTGTAACAAGCATTGGGAGGGAAGAGAGACCCCTAGTGCATTAGGTGAAAAAGAGGGGCAAGTTCGACATGATTTTTTTGAACATTATGTGAAAAAAGAGCTAAATTTGATGGACCCTTTCACTAAGGTAGACTTGAAAGGCTAAGGTTGCTGGATTAAACATTTTTGAGGAGTACCAAGCTTTTCTCTCCCCTGTCCAAAATCCCATATAACACCGGAATATTTTTTGGGGACCCATGGACCAAACCGAAAAAAATTCCCTGTTTATTACTCTTTTTGATAAAAGTTTCACCCACACACCATAGTAATAGATATAAAAAGTTAGCCTGATTCAGTGAATTCTATGCAATGGATTCAAGAATTTAACATGGGTGATTTTACACAATCGGATTTTAGGATTTCCTCCAGTACTCGGTGAAAGCGCCCTCGATCCGCGGGGTGCGCGGATCCGCTTTTGACCCTTGAGGTTTGGGAGTCGCCACCTAGTTATTGTGGTCTAGGAACCAAACTGACTCTAACATGGATAAAAAGAACTAATCTACCATAAAAAATCTGAATTCGGGGATCATGTTACGGGGTTGGAAGGTGTTAGGCACCAACCCCGCCCGGCCAAAGCCGGTCTCTACTAACTTCCCAAATATATCACATTGCTAAAAACCTAGATAAAAATAAAAAAAATTATTTACCTTTCCGATAGCAAGGATTTTGTTACCTCAGATTTGACAAAAAGAGCTGCTTGTACTGTACTCCCTTACTTCGTTCTGTCTCCGAATTTGACTTCGGATCTCCTAGATCAAGGTATCTCCTTATTTTTTGATCTGAACTTTTCAAGTTTGTTGCGGATTTGGAGGTGTTTTTGGAGGGATTTTAGGTGTTTTCTAGACTAAAATTGAAGGAGGGATGTTAGGTAAGGAGTTGGGATTTCAAAAGTAGGGTTTATGGGGGGCTAGGGGAGCTTCTAGACCTACTTCTCTTAGGGTTTATGATTTGATACGAAAATAGGGTGTGAGCACCTCTATTTATAGATGTTTTTTAGGGTTGATTTGGATAGAGTTAGTGTTTAATTAGAGATCTTTTAATTAGAGTTGTGTTTTAGTTAAAATTGTTTTAAGTAGAATTGTGTTTTAATTAGAATTATTTTAGGTAGAATTGTTTTTAAGTTAGAACTCTATTAGATAGAGTTATTATTTAATTAGCATTTTATTATGACTTTTGGTCTTATTTAATTGACTTTTAATGTTTTGACTTTAGTCTTAATTGATTGACTTTTAATATCTTGACTTCAGTCTTGCTTAATTGACTTTAATTTTGACTTCAGTCTCACTTAATTGACTTTAATACCTTTACTTTAGTCTTGC
>NW_028237296.1:0-32835 GCF_017979445.1 Akebia trifoliata
GTTTCCCATCTCTATTTAAATCATATATACATCTTGGAAATAAGTATTTGAGGGTATTTTTGATAAAAATAAAATTTCAAAATGTATTAAATGCACCTTGCCTGCGCCCTTAGAGCACCTGTGGACAAAAACCCATATTTATCAAACATGTTGTTATAGTTCTCTTACTTTGGAGTTACATGTTAATAAGGACTTACAACACTTAACCAATTGCCTCGATCAAAAAGGTAAAACTGTAATTTTATATGGTAAGTTGGTAAACTTAATTTGTAGGGTAGCGTTCAATGGCTAACAGTTTGGCAAACATTTTGGCAAAAACATTTTTCAAAACATGCGTTAGAGGTCTTGGAATGGGCTGATTTTTGGTGAGGATGATCTCTACGGTGAGAAGATCATCATCACCAAAAATCAGCCCATTCCAAAACTTCTAACCCCATAAAAAATGGTTTACAAAAAATGGACGGTTCACGATTTTTCAACTTGTAAACTGGGGCTAGAAGTTTTGGAATGAGCTGATTTTTGGTGAGGAGGATCTCCTCACCGAAGAGATCATCCTCACCAAAAATCAGCCCATTCCAAGACCTCTAACCCATGTTTTGAAAAAGTGTTTGCCAAACTGTTGGCCATTGAACGGGACCCTAATTTGTAAGGGTATTTATAGCATTTTTTTGTGGGAAAATTATTATATGAGTCGTGCTGGGGTGACACAGTTTTTACTGTGATTCTCACAATTCTAATGTGGACATGCATACATAATTGTAGATAATTTTTACTCGTATCACGAGGAAATACATCTATGATTATGTGCACAGCCCACGTGTTATGTGGTTATTGATTTCTTGTTTTTCTTCTTCAACTAATTTTGTATTTAAAGAATTGAATAATGCTGATGTGACCTTAAGATTGTACCTCAAATTGCACATCTCAATGTGAAAATTGATAGGAACCATAGATGTTATCCGTCGAGATACAAGTGAAAAAGCATTTATGGTTCTATCCACTTCACGTCAAGGTGTGCAATATAAGGTATAATCTTGAGATCACTCCAACACAAGTCTTAAAGATTATGATTTTAAGAAATTAAATATTTGTGAATGAAATAAAATGACATTTTGAGTATGTAGCATCTACTAATTGAATATATCAACAAAAAAAAATGTACAATGATTTTCTAACACTCCCCCCTTTGATGCACACCCCTATCACAGAATCACAGATCATTTGCCTCAAAATACGCATAATCATAAATCTTTTTCTTGTGTATCCCGAGGCACATGATATATGATTCTGTGATGGGGGCATGTGTCAAAGCGGGCATCATATTATCACAACCCTAAAAATATTTTTCTTTTTGAATTTAAGCTTGTATTTAACAATTAGTATCGAATTGATTTGAACCAATTTGTGAGTATTTGTCTCGGCCACTTCAAACTGTATTCAATTGGTACGGACCTTTTCTTGAATTGTAGATCAAGAAGTTTGCCAAACATAAATATTTATGGGAAAACATATTGTCATGTTTTAAGTGTAGATCTAACCAAAGTTGGTTGAAATATGAATATTTCGCGAGAGGTTTGTTGTACAAATAAACTCATTTTTCAATTTCTTCTCTAAAGAAAGAAGAAAAAGAAAAGAAAAGAAGAAGAGAAATAGCTATAACCAATTCCCTAAAGAAGAAAAAGGAGCACATAAAGGATACACTAAACCTAAAAACAACCTAAAAGAGGTACATGGGTGCTAGAAATCCACATGAGCGATTGTTAAGTTGCGAGTTGAGAAACATTAGGTTGGGGACATGTGACATACATTTTTAACTACTTCCAGCCTCTATGGTAGTGAAACGTTTAACCTTAAAAAAAAGTTAAAGAAGGTCATCTGCAATTGTTAATCTCGATGAAAAAAATCTATGGTTCTCTGCACCGCCACGTGGGGAGAGTTTGTAGGAGGGGGAGTTAGAAAATCACGACTCTTAATTTAAAGCTTTCTTGTGAGTGAATATATACTCAAGAGAGAACTAAATGCACATTGCATGAATGTGCCAGCTTGCTAAGTTGTTAAAATCCATGAATTTTGGTACTATGCCTTGGTATGCATATATGCCACATAGTTCTGTAGAAGTATTATTCCACTTTGGTCATCCATTTCTAATTTTAATGAAAATATATTTTTCTTAATCTCTGCATCATTATTTATAACATATTTACGATAATGAAAATGGGTTACTATGAAGTATTTCTATTTAAAATTGAAGATGGAGAAAGACCAAAAAAGCCCAAAAGATGGTGAGATGGCCAGGACCATATCTAAGGAAGCGAACATCTTGATTTTGAATCCCCCCTTAGGGGCCACTCCTTTTTCAACTCTTTTAACATATTTGAGATTTTCAATGGGGGTTACAATTCATTCTGACGATTTATGACGATGAATGACGAATGGAGAAGGATATACTTGTAATTTCAAACATTTAGATGTAACTTTCGATCTATTTATTTTATTTGTGAAAATGAATAATAAATAGAGAATGACATATGTGAAAAAATCTCAATCGCATAAAACACAAGAATGTACGTGGTTCAGCAGTGTGCCTACGTCCACGAAACAAAACAAGAACAATCACTATTTTCTCTCTTAAGTTTGATAGCCCTGAGATTTCTATTTATATAACTGAGAGTTACCAAAACAAGTAAAACTCCACAAACCAAAAATCCTCGAAAATAGAAAACTCCTTAAGAAAATATTACGCAATTGCCTTTTTCATATTCCTAAAAAAATTCAGAACGGGGTTTCACCCCTGCACTCCTAGGAAGGAGCGCTGCCCCTTTCACTTCCACCTGTTGACCGGGCAATTTTGCACAGCGCAACAGAATACAAGATATTTACACAATAACATGCTCATTAGTTTGAATATTTAGTTGTAACGTTTTATCCGAGTGCGTATTTTTCTAGTACAATATATGCATTTTTAGTATTTCGGGAAGATCTATCTAACATAGAGCTCGAAAAAAATGAAAAAGTGAACTCAATGATTCTCTTTAAATGGTTTCTGTGCACAATTCCCATCAATTTTTATCAGTTCTAATTATCAATTGGTTAGATTACAAGAGATCTGATTCCAATTGGTTCTAATGAAAAGGGGTCCGAAATTGTCCTATGAATTTCGGTCTCTAATTTAATTGGTACCCAAAGACACCCGTACTCAATATCATTCTCTCTTGGATTTACAAACTCTCTTATAAGTGGATGAGAAAATATAGAGAAAAATAGATAGAAAAATCCAAGAATTAAACCAGAAAGGGTACAACCAGCTCACCAAAGAAGAAAAAGAACACGTGAAAGATACACTTAAACCAAAAAACAATCCAAAGTGTGCAAGTTTGCTTGAAATCCTCGTGAATGATTGCTAATAGTGAAATATTAGGTTGTTGTGGTGAGACACATATACATGACCTTTAACTACTTCAATGTCTGACCCTTAATGTCAAACTAGATAAAATGAAGAGGTACAATTTTTCATGTGACCAAAACATTAATTGCGAATTGCATGAATCAGCAAGATTACTGAGTTGGTTTAGTTCAAATCCCATCTTCACCAACTAATCACAAACCACTAATCTATTTAATAATCTAGAAAAAGGGTTTTGTTAACTTGTGCCCTTAGGGCACACCTTAAAGTGCGATAAATTCACTTTGGAAAATGGAATCTTAGGGTATTTTGGTGATAAATAATTTTTTTAAGAGCATTTTCGGTACAAAATCTAATTCCCAAAGTGTATTTATTGCACTTTAACATGCCACACGTTACAAGACTCCTAAAAAAAAAATGATAGGTTAAAGTTTGTGAGTGTTGATGTCATGACTTCATGACCTTAGGTTGAGAATCCGCCTTTTTAACCTACTAATTACTAATCGCTAATCTTGTTTGCCAAACAGAAAGAGAGAAAAAATGCACATTTTTTCCGATGATGTCAAAGGGTAGTATAACATGTTTTAGTGATGGATTATAAGCAAACCCTTTGTATATAATAAGTTATCATTTAGGGTATTTTTGTATCTAAATTTAACTGTTTTCAGTACCAAGTGTCTTGTGAGATTATGTTTATCTATTTCAATTAAAAAGAATAATCCAATGAGGAGGGGCTCGTGCCTGATTAGCTTGTAAGAGAATTCTTGGTATAAATAAATTGCTTCTTGAACTCCATCTTAAGATAATCTAGGGGACAACTTAGTTCAATTTGAGGTTAAATTGGAATCAAACCAACATAGGTCAGTTCCACTAAATAAAAATCAGAATCGAATCAAAATGCCAATAGAACCAAACCGAATTAAGATCGATTTGGTTTGGTTCTCAATTTGAACCGGATCAAGTTGCACCCCTAAGATAATCTATTTTAGTATTAGTGTCGAAATCAATAAAAATTAACATATGTAATAGTTTTCTTATTTTTAGTACATTCATTTCTATGCATTTGTTACATAGTTGTCTAAGGTGGCATGTGCAAAGGCCTATATATCACAAGGGGCTTATTTGTAATTTAACAAATTGATTAAAGGGTTTTTGAATATTACATCTAATCTCCACATGTTCATGAATATTTGAGATACCCTTTTGTTTTCAAATTGGTGAATACCCCTTGACCTCGGTCTTCTCTCATCAACTAATGAAAAATGGTTTAAATGACCTAGAACATTTAGAGTTTTCTTCTCCAAACCAGTCTTCTTCAACATCTGAAATATGAAGATGATGAAAACCACGATGAAATGATGTTGATAGTGATGATATAGTGGCGATAGTGATGATAGTCATGATGATGGTAATAATGCTAGTGGGGATTATGGTGATGATAATGAGGGCATGGAGGTTATTTTTCACTAGACAATAAAAGAAGACGAAAGTCAAGGGGAAAATTATCAATTTGAAAAAAATAAGATTGCATCTCAAATAAAGGTAGAGGGGCATCTCATTATTTTGGAAAGATCGCAGCAGCACATGTGCCACTGGGACTAAGTCCATCAAGCCCAGCTCTATACCAAATAGGGTCTAAGTCCATCAAGCCCTAGCTAGGCCGTAACGGACATGGGCTTGATTTAGGCCCAAATAAATGACTAGAATTCAATATTTTTAATGAAAAAACTGTATTTTCTCAAGAACTTGGGAAAATTGTCTTCTACAAAATGGGCCAGTGGGCTCAAGTGACACCTTAATTTCAAAGTCCACTTTACTCAGACTGCTCTAATTATAATAGGGCCAGTTGTAAAGGTGCCCTAAAATTTTTTCTTTTTTTGGGTTAAAAGTTTTTGAACAAACTGGTTTTTGGTAGGATGATCACTATGATGAGGAGATCATCCTCACAAAAAATCGTCCCATCCCGAAACTTCTAATCCCATCAAAACAAGTTAAAGAATCGTAAATTGTTCAATGAGGACATGTTTTAAAATTCCTAATACAAGATTTCAAAGCCATCCATAGGGAAAAAGTTACAAAAATATTGGAAAAAACAAGCTAAATATGTTTAATCTCTCTTGATTTATAGTCCATTACCATTGATAAAAATATAAGACACAAACATAACAAATCAAATCTCGCAAGGTTTTTCAATTTAATAATACGAATTACATATCAAATATCATAGATGAGTCTTGAACACGATGATAGCCATGAAACTCGCGACCAAAACTGCTACTTCTTTAGGAATATCTTCCATACAATTTAGATCCTTTTAATTTGTTCTTTATCCTGGACAAAACAAATATTTTTTTATCACTGTTAATGACATATTATAAAAATAATACAAAAACATTTTAAAGGTTTAAACTACTAAACATAGAGAAGTCATCACTTTAACTCTTAGCCAATGTCCCTTATCAAAAGAACAACATCAAGAAAGTTGAATGCTTTTGGTATGAAATTCTCAACAGATCCATAGGTTCAATTTCATTGTATGAAATTCGTTTTCAAGAGAATAAGAATTCCTTGAAAAAATGATCATGGGAAAATGAATTTCATTGTTTGATTGAAACAGTGGGAAATGTCAAAAAGAGAGTTGATTTTAGCATAGTTACAAAATCGTTGAATTAACTTTAAACTTGGTTGAGTCAACTCGACTTGATCGGATTTTGAGGTTACATGGTCCCAAAATTCGAAGAATTTTGTAATCAACTTGGTAAAACTAGAAAATGCACCAAGTCAAATAAAAAACTCGATCGTGTTATTTGATTATACATAATATTTTTGTGGAGAAATAAAATTAAATATTTTATTTAGTTTAAAATAGAAACTATTTTTATATTATTTTAAGTTGTTAGGCTTGAATGGCCATCCAAGTCAAAAAAATTTACTTTTAATAGTTATTATATAATATCCATCGACGGTCTGTCAATGGACAGTCAATTATCCAAATTCATATTCAAATAATCAAAAATATTATTCGAAGTTTTTTGGATATGGATTCGAATTCAGATATTGAAATATCCTCTCTCTTGATAACATTCAATTGAAACCCAAATAGATGTAATAGTTATTTTATAATATAATATACTTATATTGTTATATATATCAAATCCTAATCGGATGAGTATCTTATCAAATTTGAATATTGATTTAAAATAACCGTTTCATCATTTGAACCGTTGGAATGTGATGTGATGTGATGATGAGATCCAACCTCAAATCAACCAATTAGGAGTGGAGTTGTTTCTTTTCTTAATTCAAAATTCAAAATTCAAAAAAATGTAAAATCTTACTTAATTAAGAAGGATATTCTCTTCTGGAAAAACAAATAAATTCGAAATATTTATGTGTTGTATTGGGAATCTATTTGTATTCTCCCATCATCTGAATTGTTGGCATGTGATGTGAGTTGTTTCTTTTCTTAATTCAAAATTTAAAATTCAAAATTCAAAATTCAAATGTAAAATCTTAATTAAAAACGAACTTTACCTCTCTCAGATCTCGGTGGAGTCATGAAGCATGCGTGTCTCTAATATTAAAGTCCCTCACTACTCTCCTCTTCTTATGTCCCTGAAGTCGACGTTTGGGGATGTGTGATATGATGCTCCAGTCCTCTCCTACCTCCTTTTGGCAACGAGCTCCCAAAACAGGGCAGTGATAAATTTTCAAGCTTTGAAGTGAGGTGAGTTGTTTCAGCTCCTCAGACATGCACATCAAGGAATTAGAATTCTTGATTGTCAACCTTTGGAGCGATGTAAGATGAGCCAAACCTTCAGGGAGTGACGAATGTCGTGATCCCAAGATAGACAGAGACTTGAGATTGTTGATGAAAATTTCTTGTACGTTTGAAAAAAGAGTATTTTTAATTATTCTTTTTTATCAAATTGTCATCCAAAACATACTAATGACATTTTTTTAAGATGAAACATTGGTATGTGTCAAATTTGACATTTGTTTACTTTGTCATCTTCAAAGATAAAAAATTTAAAGAGCTAATGTAACATTGGCATTAGAGATGCTTTAGTTCATTATCATCATCTTCGTGGAATCCATTGGATCTCAATATGGTATAGCTTTTGTCCTTATAAAAGTATTTTTAGTGTGGTCACCCAAAAACAAAAATATAAAAAACCTAAAAACGTGACCTGTTGATAAAGTGGTCCGAGTAGATGTGCTAGCCGGCCATTTTGATTTGTGTTTTAAAATAAAATTTACTAATCAAAGGAACCCTGCTGTCATGCTTTCAAAGAATGCCTCGTGTACATTCAATCAAAATTATGTAATTTATCACACACATTTCGATTTTTTGTTGACCAAAGTGGACCATTGCTTTGACCAGCTCAGCTGTACAAAAAAGGTGTTACATCGGATTAATGAGTCGTGCTAGAGTGACCTCAAGTTAGAATCTCACATTGCACTTCTTGATGAGACGTAGGGGTGCAATTTGATCCAGTTCAAATCGAGAACCGGACCAAACCGATAACTTTAGGGTGATTTGGTTCGGTTTGAAACAAATTGCGATTCGGTTCTGGGTTTCTAAAAATGGAGAACTGATCAATTTGGTTCGATTCTCGAATCAAGTTTGTATAGAATCGAACCCCTATGCAATAAATATATATAATAATAATTATTATGAATTATTTTAGGAGTTAGGACATAAATTAGTGATCTTTTATGAAAAAACTAATGACTTTTTATGAATAGATTTATGATTTATTGTATGAAATTTTATGTTTGTTTTTTCATTAAAAAATATTACTTACAATTTATAGAATATTGGCAATCCGTACGACTGTATAGAACCAAACCTACTTTAATTCGGTTTGGATTGGTTTGGTTCCAATGGAATTTGGTTTAATTCTGATTCTTATTTAGTAGATTGACCTATGTCGGTTCGATTCCAGTTTGACCTCAAACCGAACCAAACCAAACTAAGTTGCACCCCTAATGAGAATCATAGGTGCTTTTCATCGACATTCGATATGAGATTCCAGCCTGGCGTTACTTCAGCATTAGTCTTTCTAAATCGATCTAACAATTCCATTCTAACGAGAATCCTGTTGAGAAACCTTATACTTTTAGTCCATTCTTATTTTTTTTCTAGTTTTGTAATCTTTACTACAATAATTAGATTTTCGGCGAAGTTAGGCTGAGTGCTTCAAGTATTTACATGTGTCGTATAGGCTTCCAATGGTTCCTCCTATTTCGAGGATGAGACACGTGTTCCTCCTCATTCAGCTTTGCCTTAGTGATTATGTGGAGGCATTTTATTGATCCACGTAGTTGAACATAATTACACCCCCCACGATAAATTATATGATTATGATATCTAATCCAATTTTTAATGGGATATTTTGGGAGTGAATATTTTGATTTCCAAATCTGTATTCATAGGTATTCAAATATAAAATTTTACTGAATTAAAATCCAATATCCAAAAATTGTGAATAACATTTGATTACTTGAATACCGATTTCATTTATATGATTACATGCTGACAAATGAGTCCCACTAGTCTTACTAAGTCAGTGAGGATTTCACACTTACTAAGGGTCCTTAGACTCAACTTGTGGCATCCAAAACCATGATCTGATGATTTAGGGTTGTAAAGGAAAAAATCTTATGAACTTTGATTATTTTTTTCTATGAGACACATGTAAACCATGATCCAAAAGATATATATATATATATATATATATATATATAGGGAAATGTTCAGCAACAAACATTTTGACAAACATTTTGGCAAAACATTTTTGAAAATATGGGTTACAGGTTTTGGAATGGGCTGATTTTTGGTGAGGATGATCTCTACGGTGAGGAGATCATCCTCATCAAAAATCAGCCCATTCCAAAACTTCTAGCCCCATGTTAACAGGTTGAAAAATTGTGAACCGTCCATTTTTTGTAAACCATTTTTGATGGGTTAGAAGTTTTGGAATGGGCTGATTTTTGGTGATGATGATCTATTCCCTGTAGAGATCATCCTCACCAAAAATCAGCCCATTCCAAAACTTGTAACCCATATTTCAAAAATGTTTTGCCAAAATGTTTGTCAAAATGTTTGTTGCTGAACATTTCCCTATATATATATATAGGGAAATGTTCAGCACCCTAAGTTTTACCACACACTTTAACAAACGTTTTTTGTCCTACATGGGTTAGAAGTTTTGGAATGGGCTGATTTTTGGTGAGGATGATCTCTATGATTAGAAGATCATCCTCCCCAAAAATCAGCCCATTCCGAAATGTTTAGCCCCATGTTTACAAGTTGAAAAATCGTGAACCGTCCATTTTTTGTAAATCATTTTTTATGGGGTTAGAAGTTTTGGAATGAGCTGATTTTTGGTGAGGATGATCTCCTCACCATAGAGATCATCTTCACCAAAAATCAGCCCATTCCGAAACTTCTAACCCATGTAGGACAAAACGCGTTTGTTAAAGTGTGTGGTAAAACTTAGGGTGTCGAACGGGACCCATATAATATATATATATATATTTTTTTTTTTAATCTGAGGTTTTCTGCAAAATTTAAGGAGATGTGGAGTTGGATTGCCAATGTGGTAATCCATTTGAGCAAAAAGGCCCCTAGAAAGGCTTAAAATCTTACTAAATTGGTAAGAAAAGTGTCAGTGTTGACAAACCACTTCTATTTCTTTTCAAATTTTAGGTACCCAATGATGAGCTGTTTATTGAATGTAAAAGAAAATTCTTAGGCATAAATAATAACAAAAAAATAAAATAATAAATATTAAAAAAAAAGAATAAACAATAATGAAAAATATTTCCCACCTTTATCTATTTCTATTATATTTATAAAAAAAAAATTCAAAATTCCCCCAAACAATCATTATTAAAAATTACAGCTGAGTTTCGAGTTTACATTTGGTTTAGGTTCCCGGCTTGATTTTATTTTTAGTTCGACATGAGTTCTAAATTGAACCTAGATCAATATATATCGAACCAATCATGAATTGGGTTTAGGTTGTAGCCCATCTGTGGGTTGGTTCCAATTTGGGTTTCGAGGACAATGTGTAAATCCTTAAATTAAATCAACTAACACTACGTGAAAATCTCAAATTTGTATAAAAAAAATTTGTTGGGCTGGCCCGTCGAATTTTAAAATCCAAAACTCCACGGCCCGTGGACCACGTTTTTTTCACTCAGTCGATCACTCTCACTATCTCTCTGCCTCTCTCTCTCACTGTTTCTCTTTCTCTCTGCTTCTCTCAATGTTTCTCTCTCTCTCTCTCTCTCTCTCTCTCTCTCTCTCTCTCAGTCATCGATCGACCTCTCACGGTCTCTCTCTCGGTCGACCTCGCCCTTTATCTCTCTCTCTCTTCTCGATCGAATTTTTTTTTGTTTTTTTACTTTTTTATTTTCTGTTTTTAAATCCTTTGCTTCCCTACGTCTTCTATGAGTAAGAAATCTGATTCAGTGTGAGTGAGAGAGAATGACAGACTATGGAGTAGTCAGTGAGCAAGTTGAGATTTTGAACTTCTGCTTCGATTTCACAGAGACGTTTTGATCTTAAATCTTTGATCTTTGATTTCTCTGTAAAAATGGCTGCCAACACAGGATTCGGTTTGGAAGAGATCAAGAACGAGAACGTGGATCTTGTAAGAATCTTATTGTTTCTTTGATCTTAATTAATGACTCCTGATATGCGTATATTTTAATGCAAATCAAGCATTTTGATTTGGTTGAAGTTGTTTCTAGGGTTTCTCTTTGTAATCGTTAGAGTGATGTATGAATTTTTTTTATTTTTTAATATCTTACAATGTTATATATTTTGTATCTAGTTTTTATTTGATAGTCTTAGTGTTAGTGATCATCAAGCTGGCGAAATTTTGAATTATTGTATAATTTTGTTCTGTAATGCATTTCTCTAGCAAGATAATCAAGAACGAGAGTGTGTATCTTGTAAGAATCTCATCGTTTTCTTTTGTTAATTTTTTTATGTTAATGATCAAGCTGAACTTTTCACTTATTACTGTGGGGGGAATTCTTGAGCACGGACACGTGGCTCGATCAGGGGCCAAGATTAATGATTTGAGGTCGTGGCTCGGTTTATTAATCCCGACGAATGCATGTATTCGAAGCTCGGAACTGTGCCATCAGCTCGTAGGTCGGTATGACAGGTTTGACAGATAAGCCTGCAATAGACAGCCAGTTCTAACCACCCACGTCATGTCAGACCAAACCTGACTTTCTCAGAAGCGATAGGGCAGTTGCAACAACTCCTGCAGCTGACATGTCAGGGAGTAGGCTAACTACCCCAAGTCACCTCAAGGGGTGGCACAGAAAAAGAACAAGTCGAACACCTATATAAGGAAGAAGATTATGAGTGAAAGAGGTTCGAATTCTTCTTCTCTAAGCAAATTACACTGATCAATTTGGCTAACTTGATCGTCGGAGTGGGCTGTTTTGCAGGTCCCCCGAGCTTAAAGAGAAGGAAAGTGTAGTGCCATTTCGTGCATCTACAATTTGGCGCCGTCCTGTGGGAAACTTACAAGGAGAAAAACGACCAATATGGGAAGAGCTAGAGGCGAAAATCGTGGAGAGCCATCAAATCCACTACCAGCAGACTCGCCCCCAAATGCGCCGGATCCAATGCTAGCGATGTACAACTTACTCACAGAGATGAGGGAGGAAATGCGCAGGGGGTTGGAGAAACAAAATGATGAGATAGTGAAAATCAGAAAGGAAAACGAAGAGCTCAGGCAAAGGTTAGGCGAGCGTGCGGAGACCGAGGAAGGCCCAGGGGCAGAGCAGAGCAGCGACCATCCTGTTCGAGCGGCAAGAACGGAGGTAGATTGGACTGAAGATTCAGCAGCAGTAAAAACGCAGCAGGGAAGCTCCGAGGTTAAAGAAACCATGACGAGGAAGGAAGTGGAGGAGATGCTCAAAAGGAGGGATGAGGAATTCGCGCGAGGAAAGGATCCCGCGCAAAAGGTACGGAACGCAATTCGGGAGCTCAAAGGGACACCATTCTCGCAGGCGATAATGAAGTCAGAACCACCCAGGTCGTTCCACATGCCAAAGTTTGAAACTTACGACGGGACGCGAGATCCCATGGACCATATACTGCACTACAGAAGTCAAATGGTGCTGTACCAAAATGATGATCCGTTGCTCTGCAAGCTGTTTCCGTCAACTTTGAGGCTCGGGGCCATGATGTGGTTCAGGCCTTACCAGCTGGGTCCATTACGAACTTTTCCGAGCTGGAAGAACGTTCGTTGGGCAGTTCGTGCACCTGCGAAGGAAGAAGGTCGGAGTTAACACTCTATTTAACCTTCGACAGGAGCCCGGGGAGAGTATTAGGTCGTTCATAACCCGTTTTCGAACGAGAGCCCTGGACGTAGAGGGCATGGACGAGGCCACAGCATGCGCGGCTTGCATCGCTGCGGTGATCCCGGGAACACGGTTGCATGAGTCCTTGATCAAATCTGACCCTGCCCGTTTAGAAGATTTGTATGCGAAGGTGGAAAAGTACATCCTGGTGGAGGAATCTGTGAAGGGCAGAAGAAGCAGCACCCAGACAGTGGCTAACAGCGAAGGAAGAGTAGACGCTTCAAAGGTACCGACCCATCCCGGAGTGGAAGGAAGTAAGAAAAGGCGGAGAGATTCGAACGAGCAGTCGTGGTGGAAAAGAGGCCGGGTGTATACCCCGCTCAACGAAAAACTATCCGTGATACTGAGGCGCATAAGGGGGGAGCCCGATTTCGTTCAGCCGCCACGGGGGTATAAGGGGAAACCCGGAAAACCATTCTGCGAGTATCATGAGGCTGAGGACCACCCTACTGAGGACTGCTACAGGCTGCGCCATATCATCCAGGATATGATCGATGCTGGGAAGCTCAAAGGTTATGTTTCCACGGGAGGAAGGAGAAGTGGGGAGACTACCGAAGAGCTGAGCGAAAGCCCGAGCAAAGAAGGCCGGCTAAAGGAGGGCGTCGAGAGACGGAAGAGCGCAGGATAATTCATACCATCACAGGATTATTAGGGGCCGAAGTGCCGTCTAGGCGTGAGATTCGGGAGAAGGAAAAAGATCCGACATATGGTCGGGGTTAACAGTGTGGCGTCAGGAGTACGGGTAGTTGGAACGACAAACCACGGAGCAGATCCCCGGGCAATCGTATTCACAGAAAGTGACCTAAGGGGGACGGCGGGGCCCCACCAGGACGCGTTAGTAATCGCGCTTCCAGTGGGAAACGTCGAGCTCCGAAGAATACTCGTGGATTCGGGGAGCGCGGTGGATATTCTCTTCCTAAGCGCGGCTAAGAGAATGGGGGTTTCAGGAAGTTTGGAGCCAACGCCGACCCTCGTCTATGGGTTCAACGGCGCCGCTAGCAGCTCGGTAGGAGAAATCACACTCCCGATCTCAGCAGGGTCTAAAGTGGTAATGACAAGATTTGTGGTAATAGATGCAGACTCGGCTTATAACGCGATCTTGGGCCGGAGATGGATACACGAGATGAAAGCAGTTCCGTCAACCTATCATCAAGTTATTCGTTTCCCGGGTAAGGAAGGAATAATGGAAATCAGGGGAGATCAGGAGATGGCGCAGAGGTGTTTTCACCTGGCTTTGAAGCAGGACCGAGGCTCTCAGGCCGTCCCACCGAAGAAGAGAAAGGTAACTCCAACTGTTAATGAATCTTCGTAGCAATTACAGAAGCAGCCGCTGCCCGAGCAGCGAGTAACAGTTGAGGAAGTCGAAGCCGTGGATCTCGGGGGCGACGGAGGACAGATAGTTAGTGTTGGTACCACGATGTTGGAGGAGGAGAGGGCAGCAATACTCCAGCTTCTGAGGGCAAACAAGGATGTATTTGCATGGTCATTGGAGGACATGCCCGGGATAGACCCGTGGTGGCGTGTCATAGATTAAATGTTGATGAAAGCTTCCGACCTATTAGGCAGAAGCCCCGGAGGCTGTCGCCGCGCCTCAGGCAGGGGGTGAATGAGGAAATCGAAAAGCTTTTAAAGGCCGGGTTTATCAGGGAGGTAGAGTACCCAGAATGGATAGCAAACATAGTAGCAGTGCCGAAGAAGGATGGAAGGGTGAGAGTGTGCATCGACTTCACGAACCTGAATAAGGCATGCCCAAAGGATAGCTTCCCGCTACCAAGGATTGATAGGTTGGTCGATGCCACGGCTGGACATGAGAGAATGTCGTTTATGGACGGATATTCGGGGTATAACCAGATCCCCTTAGCAGTGGAAGACCAGGAACGGACATCATTCATCACCGAGCAAGGGCTGTTCTGTTTTAAAGTTATGCCGTTCGGTCTGAGAAATGCCGGGGCAACCTACCAGAGACTCGTGACTAAAATGTTCGAAGGATCGATCGGGAAGACTGTGGAGGTGTATATCGACGATCTGTTGGTAAAAAGCAAGAGAGCGGGAGACCATCTGGCAGACCTCAAGCAAACATTTGATCGGCTGAGGAGTTTCAAAATGAAGTTGAATCCGAAGAAGTGTGTCCTTCGCCGTTCCCTCTGGGAAATTCCTCGGGCACATTATCACCAGGAGAGGTATCGAGGCAAACCCAGACCAGATCCGGGCGTTGGTAGAAATGCCGAGCCCCGCTAACCAAAAGCAGGTGCAGAAGTTGGCAGGGAGAATAGCTGCGCTAAACAGGTTTATCTCCAGGGTGTCCGATCGATGCCGCCCGCTCTTCGCGTTATTACAGAAGGAGAAGAATTTTGCATGGAGTACGGAGTGCGAGGTAGCCTTTAGCGACCTTAAAAGTATTTGGGGCAGCCACCGATCCTTAGCTCTCCGGAAGATGGAGAGGAGCTGGGGATTTATCTGGCGACCAGTCCATCATCGGTAAGCTCAGTTCTCTTTAAAGTTGAAATGGGACGGGAATATCCTATTTATTATGTCAGCAAGACATTGGGCATATCGGAGGTTAAGTACACCAGGACGGAGAAGATGGGATTGTCGCTCGTTTACTCGGCGCACAAGCTCAGGCCTACTTATTCCTTTCCCACCGCATCCGAGTTGTGACGGACACCCCGCTGAAAGAGATGATGCACAGATCCGAAAAGTCAAGGAGGATGGCGAGGTGGGCTGTAATCCTCGGAGAGTACGACTTACAGTTTGAATCCCGGACAGCGATAAAGGGGCAGGTGTTGGCAGATTTCCTTGCGGACTTCCCGGTAGAGGATCCGAACTGGGTAGAGTTGGAGAACGAGGATGAAGGGACGGAAGAAGTAGAGCTGTGGGACAAGCAGGCAGGATGGAGAATTTTTGTCGATGGGTCATCGAACTACTCGGGCTCGGGGGTTGGAATAGTAATTGTAACACCGAGCAACGATAGACTGGAAAAGGTAATTAAACTCGGGTACGGGGCATCAAATAACGAAGCAGAGTACGAGGCAGTCATCCACGGGCTGAGAATGGCGAGCGAGTTGAAAATCGGCCGGGTAAAACTATGCACCGACTCCCAACTTATAGCCAACCAATGCAACGGGAAATTTGAAGCAAAGGATGAACGCATGGCGAGATACCTGATCTCAGTTAAACGAGAGATTGAGAAGTTCGACCAAGTGGAGATATGCCAGATACCCAGGGATGAGAACAGGCATGCAGATTCATTGGCTTACATTGCCTCAATGCTAGGAGAGACGGAGGGACGGTCTTTACCTGTGGAGTACCTGCCTATAGCAAGCATCGAACATGAGGAGAAGGAGTGCGCACAGGCCGAGAGAACGTCGGGATGGATGGAAAAATTCACTCAGTATCTGCGCTCAGAGGTTCTGCCAGCAGACAAGGGAGAGGCCAGAAAATTGCTTCGGCAGGTCGGAATGTACACTCTCGTTGGGGAGGAGCTGTATAGAATGTCTTTCGGGGGACCACTTCTTAAGTGCCTTTCTAAAGAAGAGTCCGAGCTCATAATGGCGGAAATCCACGAGGGAATCTGCGGCAATCATTCGGGAGGACGGTCGCTCGCCAACAAGGTTATCACCCAGGGCTACTTCTGGCCAAGGATGCAGGAAGACTGTAAGAGGTATGTAAGGACCTGTGATCAATGCCAAAAACATGCCCCCATGCATTTGCAGCCAGCCAGTGAACTCCACCCCTATGAAGTCACCCTGGCCGTTCTCGATATGGGGGATGGACATTGTGGGACCTCTGCCTCGGGGAAAGGGGGGCAAGCTATTCATCCTAGTAGCCACGGATTATTTTACTAAATGGGTGGAAGCTGTTCCCCTTACACGGATTCGGGAGGAAGAAGTTATCAAATTCACGTGGGAGCACATCATAACGCGGTTCGGGATCCCTTATGCACTGATCTCTGATAATGGAACTCAGTTCAAGGGCAACCGCGTGCAATCGTACTTCAAGGAATACGGAATCCGTTCTCTGCAATCGTCGCCAAGGTATCCACAGGGAAATGGCCAAGCTGAAGCATCAAACAAGACAATCCTCGCAAACTTGAAAAAGAAGCTGGAGGAACACAAGGGAAGATGGGTAGACGAGCTACATAGTGTCTTATGGGCATACCGGACCACGGCAAGAAGGGCAACAGGTTTCACTCCGTTCGCACTAGCCTATGGAACAGAAGCTGTCATTCCCACCGAGATACAGATTCCTACAACAAGGACGCTGGTGGCCGAGACAGAATTCAACGACGAAATGGTGGCTCGGAATTTGGACTGGTTGGATGAGACGCGGGAAAGGGTCATAGAGAGGTTGGCACGGTACCAACAGGTGTTGAAGAGATCTTATGACCGGAAGGTACGTTGCAGGGAGTTCAAAGTCGGGGATATGGTGTTACGAAAGGTATTTTCTAATACCAAGGAAATTAATAGTGGGAAGCTCGGCTGCAACTGGGAAGGACCGTATATTGTGCGAAAAATCGGGGAAAATGGCGCTTACTACTTGGAGACTCCGACCGGTGATGAAATTCAATCACCATGGAATGTATTCAATTTAAAGAAATACTATCAATAAAGTCATCTTTGCTCAACAGCCCTGCTATCTAAGGAAAAGCCTCGGCCCCTCCACAGGAGCCGAGCCCAACTGAGGAGTTGGTTTGGAGGAAAGCCTTGGTCCCACCACGGGGACCAAGCCCAACTGGGGAGTTGGTCCAAGGAAAAGCCTCGGCCCCTCCACAGGAGCCGAGCCCAACTGAGGAGTTGGTTTGGAGGAAAGCCTTGGTCCCGCCACGGGGACCAAGCCCAACTGAGGAGTTGGTTTGGAGGAAAGCCTTGGTCCCACCACGGGGACCAAGCCCAACTGGGGAGTTGGTCCAAGGAAAAGCCTCGGCCCCTCCACAGGAGCCGAGCCCAACTGAGGAGTTGGTTTGGAGGAAAGCCTTGGTCCCACCACGGGGACCAAGCCCAACTGAGGAGTTGGTTTGGAGGAAAGCCTTGGTCCCACCACGGGGACCAAGCCCAACTGGGGAGTTGGTCAAGGAAAGCCTCGGCCCCTCCACAGGAGCCGAGCCCAACTGAGGAGTTGGTTTGGAGGAAAGCCTTGGTCCCACCACGGGGACCAAGCCCAACTGGGGAGTTGGTCTAAGGAAAAGCCTCGGCCCCTCCATTAGAGCCGAGCCCAATTGAGGAGTTGGTCGGAAGGGTAAGCTTTGGTCCCACTACGGGGACCAAGCCCAACTGAAGAGTCGGACTAAGGGAAAGCCACGGCCCCTCAACAAGTGCCGGACCTAACAAAGGATTTCGTTTGGAACTAAAGACCTGGCTAAGGAGGTGTGTAGAGTTAAATATTTCGGGGTTCCCTAAGCAATAAGCCTCAGCTTAAAAGCAGAAAAGAGAAAGCAAAGAGGGAGGTACAAGAGTCGATAAAAAAAAAAGAGATATATTTATATATTTCCATTTGAATTACATAAAAAGTTACAAAATTGTGCTACAAGAAAAGGAGAGAAAAATTAGACATCCGCGGCAGGTGTAGCTTCGGCTTCATCGGGAGCTTGGATGTCCACTGGTGCAGCCGGGGCTTCAGGAATTGGCTCGGGAGCAGCAGTTGGTATGGCTTCCGGGGTCACCTCCGGCCTCTTTGCAGCGGCCTCGGCTTTCCTTAGCTTCGCCTTCAGCTTATTATAAGCCGTCTCCCAGGCCTCCTCTGAAGAATCCAGCTGGGCTTGGAGGGAGTTGAGCTGATCTTGGAGTGCTCTCTCCTGCTCTACCTCCTTCGCCTTCACCAGTTCTTCTAGGGAAGAAATCTTCCCCTCCGCCAGAGCTAACTTGTCTTTATTCTGCTCAAACTCGGATAGTGCGCTATCCAAGCTTGATTGGAGTTTCTGGGAATTGGCCGCAGCCGCATCCTTTTCAGCCTGTAGCTGAAGGAGGCGACCTTCTGTGGACTTAAGGCTGTCCACGGAAGCGTCGCGGGATTCCACGAGCTTGGCCACGGCGTGTTGCACCTGACAAGGAGAAGAAAAGAGTTTAGATGGAGGGACAAACCGGAAATAGGATTCGAACCAAGGAAAATAAAAGGCTAGGATAAAAGCTCACCACCGCCAAAGCTCGGAACGCTTCGTTCGAGAATTTCGCCGAATCACCGGCAAAACTCTTGCGGACTTTCTCCACGTCCCGTGGTAGCGCGGAAGCATCGAAGACAGCCCTTGCTATGGCCGGGTCGGACAAGGCCGAGTCTTTGTCCGACACCGGCCTGCCCCTGACCGAGGGTTGAACTACCCAGGGGGTAGGGGGCACGACCCCCCTCTGCACCGATCCGGCCGAGGACGCCTGCGATGGCTCGGCTGGATGGCAGGTCTCCTCTAGAACTTGAGGAGGGGGCAGTTGGAGCACCGGGGCTGGAGGACGGGGCCCCCTCCTCAACCTCTTTAGAAGAGGTTGATGGTCTTCCTCTTCTTCCTCCTCGGGATCGGCACGTCTTACCCCGGGAGTTGCAGTTGGTATTGCTGGGGGAACCACAGCAACTTCCTCCTCCTCAGAGTCGGAGGCTAGGACTGGTGGGGGACGCTTAGACTGCAGTGCCATTTCTGCTGGGCGGATTGACGGAGGTAGAAAGGCCGTAACTTGATTGTACAAGTCGGGGTTGGAGAAGAGGTGGGTGATCACCACGGAGTCTCCCGGAAACTTGTCTTTGGCCGGGCCTGCATAGGTCGGACGACGCATAGTTAGTCTCTAGGCAAGAGAATAAAGGAGAACAAGAGAAGAAACATTTAGTAGCACTCACCATGGGTGTTGAAGAAGGAATAGGCCAGGGAGGGAAGCTCGTCATCTTGGGCGTACTCCCACTGACCAGACAACTGAATGGGGAATAAAAACCACTCCTTGTCCGAGTCAGGTAACTCGACCAAGGAAGGCTTCCCTCTCCTCTTCGATAGATAGAAGAAGCCCGGCCTATTCGGGCACTTCTTCAGAACGAATTGGGCCCTGATATCCCAGAGCCCAAGCTGGAGGCCGTCCTCCAGCCTATTGTTCATATGCTCGAAGGCACTAATAAGTCGGAAGAAATTTCCGCTCATTTGCCCAGGTGCCCTCCGGTAAAAATTCAGAACCTCCCGAGTCAGCCTACTCAAAGGGACTCGGAGGCCTGCTCTAAATTGCCCCCAGTATACCACCGTGGTACCTGGAGGGCCTTCCCTGAGCTGCGTGGCCTCGTCCACATAGGACAGGCCCACACTGGCAGGGACACCAAAGGTGCCCCTAACCACCTCCAATGGAGGGCAGGCAGGGGAATAAGATTTCCCCTTGGCCATGAGGATGGGGTGACAGAGGAGTGAAAGAAAAACTAGAGGAGAGGGGTGGCCTTGACTCTGTTACCTTTTCTTCAATTTCCTCTTCGAAGGGAGCTGGTTACAGAGTAGCTGATGACTGGATGGCGCGGCGAAGGCGCGGCGGAGGCACTGGAAAAGGCAGGAGGCGCGCGAGAGGGCAAATGGGCAGCGTAACAGCAAGGAAAGCAAGAGTGAGAATGAAAGTAGGAGGTGAGGGGGATATTTATAGACAAGGAAGGCCTCGAGATGCGCGTTTAGGATCAACGGACAGGGTTTTCCCAGGTCAATAATGAGGCATTAAATGCTGAGAAACCCAATGCGACCGTTCGACCCTTTACACATGAATCGATACCACTCTCCGGGCGCCACGTGTACTCCTTGTAATAATTGCGCCGTTTAAACCAACAGACAGGGCGCGAACTGCGATAATTGCCCAACCGACCGCCGCCCTCGAGAAGTGAGAACGATATCTTTATTCGCCATAAAGATATCATTAATCTTGGCTGAGACCCAATGAGAGGCATCCACGTGTCAATTTTTGTTATTAATATTCCCGAGTACCCGATCATTCTGACCGAGCCCTCGGGAGGGGGTATTGTGGGGGGAAATTCTTGAGCACGGACGCGTGGCTCGATCAGGGGCCAAGATTAATGATTTGAGGTCGTGGCTCGGTTTATTAATCCCGACGAATGCATGTATTCGAAGCTCGGAACTGTGCCATCAGCTCGTAGGTCGGTATGACAGGTCTGACAGATAAGCCTGCAATAGACAGCCAGTTCTAACCACCCACGTCATGTCAGACCAAACCTGACTTTCTCAGAAGCGATAGGGCAGTTGCAACAACTCCTGCAGCTGACATGTCAGGGAGTAGGCTAACTACCCCAAGTCACCTCAAGGGTGGCACAGAAAACGAACAAGTCGAACACCTATATAAGGAAGAAGATTATGAGTGAAAGAGGTTCGAATTCTTCTTCTCTAAGCACATTACACTGATCAATTTGGCTAACTTGATCGTCGGAGTGGGCTGTTTTGCAGGTCCCCCGAGCTTAAAGAGAAGGAAAGTGTAGTGCCATTTCGTGCATCTACAATCACCATTATCATTATCAATTTGTGGCTTCCAAAAAAAAAAAAAAACGATTTGATTAGAAAAAAAAAAAATTAAGAACTTGGAAGATTAAAAAATTCAAAAAAAAAAACTTTTTAATTAATTTTCACTATTGAATTTTAGATTTAAATTTTGGAGTTTGGTAGACATTCTTTTTCAACACTTTCGATCAAGCTTAAAATATATATAGTAAGATTTTAAATCTTACCAAGTTAGTCATGTTAGCCAGTAAAGTAAGGGAGTTTTTTTAATAAAATTTCAACAGTAAATCTCTCATAAAGAAAATTCTTTTCTCATAATATACATGTGTATCCCGAGGAAAAAAATTATGATCCTAACACATGCTATTACGGGAGAGTATATCTACGGGGGAAGTGAGAAAATCACGACTCAAAAGTAAAAGAGTCGTAGGTACGAAAAAACCGGACAAACTCATTGATTCTTCCGACAACATGATTTTTTTCACGTGCTTTGCATAAGTTTCATTCTCTGACCAATAATTGTAAAGTTGAATTGATCAGATGAGACCCAAAATCTTAAATTGTAAATGGATCAGATGAGACCCAAACAAACCGTTAACTTGTAAGTCGACCAATAATTGTAAATTGTAAATGTAGATGGAAAATACTAGTCCCTCTATCAAGCAAACCGTTAACTTGTAAATGGATCAGGTGAGACCCAAAATCCGATCCATAACTAAACTAACCAAGTCCCAGTCCAAAAAAATATGAGAAATTAAGGAAATTATATTTTATGTTTTGTTTCAATAAATGAAAATTATTTATATTTTGTATATTAAATGGGATTTGATCAGATCCGATTGTTATTGGATCAGATTTGGATTTTAATATTGAGACCGATAAAAAAATCTAATCCAATGAGAGTTTGATCAGATTCTTATCGATCGGTTAATTTGAATCGATTATTAGTGGATTGATCCCAAGTCGACTAGGTAGTTTAGTGTTGATAAAGACTCATATAAACTTACCATGAAGACACAATAGAGGGACATGATTCTAGGGTAGCATCTTTAATGGTCTACAACTTGATATAAAAGGTCGTGAGATGTATCAAAAAACTTAGTCGTACAATCGGTGGGCTTGTTGTCTTGTATTTGGTTTCAGCTCTCTCCAATAAAGACACTTAAATTGGAACAAAAATTGATATATTTTAGTCCCTAGAATATAAAAGATCCTATTTGGGCTAGTTGTGATTGAATTTTGATCGGATTGGATCTTTATCAAATCGCTGTATTAGGATCCAAACCCAATTTTATATACAAAAACTAAACCAACATCATCATTTAAATAAAATGCACAATATACACCATGTGAAAATTGAAATTTTGACACAAAGAATTTGATAGGCCAAAGCTCACAAATTTTAGATACTAAAGTTTGACGGCCCATGACTTTTGAAATTTTTTATGTTTCCCAATTCGACGGTTTACAACCATCAAATTTCTGTCATCCTCCATTAATTTGATGGTTTCAATCGGTTGAAAAAAAATATTTGACAATGAAAAATTTGACGTCTTAGTCCATTGAATTTTGTGAAATTCAAAAGCCTTGGGTTGTCAAATATAAGTTTTTTATCATTGTGATGACTTTATACTTTCTCATATTTTATCGGATCAAGTCCATATCAATTAGCCATTGTTGATTCAAACAATCCAATAATTATTGGTTCAAATCCTTATTGGAATCTATGATTCTTGATCTAAACTTGAAATTATAGATTGAAACTCAAATTTCAAGTTTGATCTAATCGATTTACCACCCTGGTTCAAGAACCTAAAGAATGCATACATGCGTCTTCTTTGCCAAAATTTTCATTAATTTATATTAGTTATTTATTTTAGAAAAAAATGAAAGTATCCCTTCTTTCCTTTATTTTTATCATCTTTCATTTATGGGAAATGTTATCACCCAATATCTCACGGGGACGTTAGCTTTCTCCACTATATTTTTTTTAATAATATCCCTACCTATTTTATTTTTTAATGAAAAAGATAGGGGTGTGTTAGTTTTTACATAATAAATATTTGTTTGCATTAATTGTCAAAACATCTATTGAAAATAATATATTTAAATCTAAAGACTAAATGTCCTTAATATTTATTATATAAAAGACAAAATGGGTATTTGTAGGTGGAGGAAAAATTGGACTATTTGAAGGTGTTGAGATGGGCCCTTCATATTGACTCATCTAAGACGATTGGTTTGATATTTTAATAATATTAGTTTGAACCATATGGTTTTGTATTTTTCTTTTAAAAAAATATTTTTTTTTAAGATTTATTTAATATCTAACTACGATCTTGGGACTTAGCAATATATATTTGATAATCGGGTATCCCTGTAGACAGCGGACTAGCCCAGTATCTTTGCCCAATCCATAGACCATGGTTTTGTCCAAGGACTTGACCTGGGGCACATACAACGCCGCACATCACATGCACCAATTAAATGAGGGGTGCCCTCATGGGTAGCCCTTGAGGAATTAATGCTCAGGCTGGATATCAAATTCACGACCTACGAGCGTTAAATTTACCCTAGTACTAGTCCTTGGGGTAGTCATTATAATTAGGGAGGGGTCCCTTCACCCCCAACTTATTAATGAAAAAACAATCCTCAAATATTCATCGAGGTAGGGTACAGCCATAAATTTATAAAAGAAAATACGATAACTTTTAATTTGAAAAAAAAAATGGATAACTTATATCTTTAGTAGAACAAATTATAACTAAGTTGATATTTGGTAGATTATATGTTAATTTTTTTAAAGGAAAAAAAAGGTTTTGTAGTGATTTGAAATAATATTTTCTCATTCAATTCTTTGGAACCACAACCATTGGGTACTCGTGTTTCTTGGTGATTTTGGTTCCATTTATCTTAGAATAAGAATTAGATCGATAAAAATCAAAAACCAAAAATATTAAATGGTTACGATTATAAGTACCTTAGGAACCTGACCGGTTCACTTATTTAATAGTGGGTTGTCAATTGAAGTTTGCTTACTTAATGAAAAAAAATAATTAATAGACTCAATCGTACAGTTTCCAATGTAAATAGTTCCTATCTTTTGGTGGTAAGTTGATAGTCCATTTGGTAGACTTTTTATACATATCTAAACGGTCTCTCAACCCTATCTTTTTCCTTGTAATATTTTTGGAGTACCCCAACTACTCTTTTCTCATCTTCTTCTCATACATATGTTTTTCACCGGCAATTGTAAATGTTTCCAATGATTTTTTAATAAGTATGACATCATAGTCCTAATTTTGAACATTTAGATGTATTTCTTGATTTATTTCAATGATCTATAATAAAAAAAATGATCAACAAAACTTTTAATATTTGAAGAAAAAAATAACTTTTGATTCAAGTGTCTATTTCACAATCATACACAATCAAATTTAATGATTTTAAGAAAAAAGCGGGCATCATTCCTCAACTAAATAGAGCAAGTAAAATAAAATATAGTAATCTTTGGACATATTACCATAACAAATGGGAGCATTTGTTATCAATGTGTAAACCCTAGGGTGGTTTACTATTAGGTAGTTGATAAAGGAAACGATATAAATTAAGTGTGTTTCGTTAAATAATTTAAGTGTATGTATGATACAAGGGTATGTTTTTTTAAAATAACGAGAAATGGGATCAAAATAGTCTTTTTTATCTGCATTCATACACCTGCTTCCTACAAATGCAATCCGAAACGAAGGTCGTGATGCTACTAATTTTGATCCATATTTGTCTCCTCATTTTAGTGGAAAGTTGGAAGCTCACCAAAATATGGTGACTTATCCCAAAAATGGTTTTTTGGAATCTAACCCCCAAATGATCATAGCTTATTAATCACTTATATGTTTCTAATAAAATGGTAATGATGATGTTGATACCATGAAAAAATTAACACTTATACTTGCTTTATTCATGTAAAAAAAATTCTATCTAATCAAAATCTAATCTAAGAAGAAAAACAAAATATTCTTATCAAAGTCTTCAACGAGTTCTCCAATTCTTATCTTATTTTTCATGTACCATAATACTAGGTTTACCATCTTTGGTACCATTACATCATGATCTAGGGATATAAGTACGTTAAGAAACAATTTTTAGTGTCTCTACAAAGAGAGAAGCAAAAGCATCCATTTCAAGCTTGTTAAGAACAATGCCAACCTCCAAGCCATCTTCTCCATCTCTTCTCTCGCTAAGAGATATGGCTCCTGTGGTTCCTCCTGTGTCAATTGAAATCACTTCCACCTTTTTGGGCCTTCCCCACCCAAAATCGGTCTCGTAAACTGCCAATTTTGGTGACCCAGCAATGGACAAAATTTGTTCTGAACCCAATGAAAAATATTTAACCAACAAATTTTGTGCATCTCTCAATACTACTTCATTCATCGTTTGAACCTCATTTCCAATTGATTCTGCTGCAATAGCGATCCCATCTTCTCCAATTATATCTTTCATTTTTACATTTAAAATACAAGCCATCAAGCAATTACCAAAATATGTGATGGGCAAAGGAGGGTCTAGGCGAGCCGTGCAATCCACCGCAAAAAGTAAATGTAGCCATTCCTTGACATTTTCTTCATCTCTACGAGCTTTAACCAAGCAGACCCACACATAGGCGTATGTTAGCACAAATTTTGATAAACGAGATGTGGGTAATAAGACCTGTTAGAGAAAAAGTAGTCAAGAATCCGAAAGAATAATAGAATTGCAACAAGACATGTGAAATTGGAGGCATATATTCATTGCCTTTCAAGAAATTATTGGCTTCCTACTCGAAGTTTGAATTCAAATTTGCAAAAAGAGGCCTAGTGGGACTATCTTTTAAAGAACATAAAATTTGGATCTAACAAACAAATATCAAAATGCCCAATTTTATAAAATTCCATTTAACCCACCTAGGGCCATAACCTGGACGGATTGGCCTGAAGTCAACCCAATTAATGAGCAAGCCTGGATTGAGTTATGTAGAAAATGAGTTGAGGCTAGGTTGGAAGATCTCAACCTGACCTCAATTCGAGTTGAGAAGTTACATACTAACATATAAATGTTTTTATATTAATTAATTATTTTTAAAGTATATTTTAGTTATTTCTTCCTATAAATAATGGAAGGGGGGAGGTTTTTTTTTTTTTTGAAATTTTCTTTCTATTTGAGTCCATTGCTGCATATGTTTGCATATAGCAAGCATAGATTCCTTGATGATGAAAAATTAAGTTAATTAGGGCTAATGAATTAGTAACTCAATGGACAACATGACTCAAAAACTCGTCTACCTGTCAATGCAAAGAATAAAAAGCTCAAGATACACAATTGCAGATGGCAGGTCTTTCAAGTCAGTTGTGTATCCCGAGGGAAAGACTCTACTGTTCTTTGCCCATGTCACGTTGGTAAGTTTTTGAGTCACTCTTTCAAGTTGAGTTATAGAATAGCACTCTTTAATTAATGATAGTGACATTAAAGACTAAGGAGTAAAGGGATACATCATCGTAAAACTCTCAAAATTACCTAACTCGGCCAAGCCCGAGCTAATCAACTGATTTTAGAAGCTCAAGATAAACCCAACAAGAAGAAAAAATGTATATATATAGGGGGGCATTCAATGGCAAACTTTTTAGCAAACTTTTTGGCAAAACATTTTTCAAAACATGAGTTAGAGGTTTTGGAATGGGCTGATTTTTGGTGAGGATGATCTCTACGGTGAGGAGATCATCATCACCAAAAATCAGCCCATTCCAAAACTTTTAGCCCCATCAAAAACAGTTTACAAAAAATGGATGGTCCACGAGTTTTCAGCTTGTAAACATGGGTTAGAAGTTTTGGAATGGGCTGATTTTTGGTGAGGATGATCTCCTCACCGTAGAGATCATCCTCACCAAAAATCAGCCGATTCCAAAACTTCTAACCCATGTTTTGAAAAATGTTTTGCCAAAAAGTTTTCTAAAAAGTTTGCCATTGAACGCTACCCATATATATATAGGGTCCCGTTCGGCACCCTAAGTTTTACCACACACTTTAACAAACGCGTTTTGTCCTATACGGGTTAGAAGTTTCGGAATGGGCTGATTTTTGGTGAGGATGATCTCTATGGTGAGGAAATCATCCTCACCAAAAATCAGCTCATTCCAAAACTTCTAACCCCATCAAAAATGATTTACAAAAAATGGACGGTCCACGATTTTTCAACTTGTAAACAAGGGGCTAAACATTTCGGAATGGGCTGATTTTTGGGGAGGATGATCTTCTAATCATAGAGATCATCCTCACAAAAAATCAGCCCATTCCAAAACTTCTAACCCATGTAGGACAAAAAACGTTTGTTAAAGTGTGTGGTAAAACTTAGGGTGCTGAACATTTCCCATATATATATATATATATATATATATGGGTCACGTTCAATGGCAAACTTTTTAGCAAACTTTTTGGCAAAACATTTTTCAAAACTTCTAACCCCATCAAAAACAGTTTACAAAAAATGGACAGTCCACGATTTTTCAACTTGTAAACATGGGTTAGAAGTTTTGGAATGGACTGATTTTTGGTGAGGATGATCTCCTCACCGTAAAGATCATCCTCACCAAAAATTAGCCCATTCCATAACTTCTAACTCATGTTTTGAAAAATGTTTTGTCAAAAAGTTAGCCATTGAATGCTACCACATATATATATATATATATATATATATAATATATATATATATATATATGGGAAATGTTCAGCACCCTAAGTTTTACCACACACTTTAACAAACGTTTTTTGTCCTACATGGGTTAGAAGTTTTGAAATGGGCTGATTTTTGGTGAGGATGATCTCTATGATTAGAAGATCATCCTCCCCAAAAATCAGCCCATTCCGAAATGTTTAGCCCCATGTTTACACGTTGAAAAATCGTGGACCGTCCATTTTTTGTAAATCAATTTTGATGGGGTTAGAAGTTTTGGAATGAGCTGATTTTTGGTGAGGATGATCTCCTCACCATAGAGATCATCCTCACCAAAAATCAGCTCATTCCGAAACTTCTAACCCATGTAAGACAAAACGCGTTTGTTAAAGTGTGTGGTAAAACTAAGGGTGGCGAACGGGACCCTATATATATATATATATATATGGGAGGTTCGGCAGCCCTAAAGTTTGCCAAGTTTGGTGCCAAACATTTTTTGTAAATCACTTTTGATGGGGTTTGCAGTTTTGGAATATGCTATTTTTTGTAAGGATGATCTCTACGGTGAAGCGATCATCCTCACAAAAAATCAGCTCATTTTGAAAATTTTAACCCTAGTTTACAAGTTGAAGAATCGTGGACCGTTCAATTTTTGTAAATCACTTTTGATGGGGTTAGAAGTTTTGGAATAGGCTGATTTTGGGTGAGAATGATCTCCTCATCACAGAGATCATCCTCACAAAAAAGCAGCTCATTCCAAAGTTTCTAACCCATATTTTGAAAAATGTTTGGCACCAAACTTGGCAAACTTTAGGGCTGCTAAGCCATCTCATATATATATATATATATATTCATATTATAAATTTTAAAAAATATATACATTACGAGACCTGTTTGCTCATCTCCAGTCGAGTCACTACCCATTGCTTGAGCCTCTCAATATCGGCACGACTCATCATGAATGTGGCTCGAACCCGATCCACTGGAGCTTCATGGGCGTTCATTAAGAAGTGGAAGCATTTTTGAGAAATTTGTATTTGCTCCAAATTTTTCAAGTAAATCATCTCAAGCCCATCTGGGTCCTTCACCACTGCCCTATCAAAGAACGGAAGCGATTCGATGATCAAAGATGTATCTCCTCCTGATCTACAAACCGACGCCCAGGATTTGATGAAGTGGTTCGATGTTCGACCATCTGCAACCACATGATTAATGGTGATTCCAACACAAATCCCAGAGTTTGGAAACAAAGTTATCTGTAGCGCTAGTAGAGGAACTCGTTCATTGGACATTATTGGTAACTGGGCAACAAGATGATAGAAATCATGATTGTTTCTAGGGTGATCACCTATGAGATGATTGAAATCGTGAGTTGACTCGGCCACTGTTAAAGGGATTGAGTCACCATCTTTGTAGATGAGTTGGGGGACAGTGGAGTTGAGAGGCCAAGTGAGATTTCCAAGGAGAGGGTAGAAGTGTTGGAGAGTGAGTGAGAGAGAGTGTTTGAGGTTGGGAAGGATGGTGTTCATGAAATGGGTTATAGAGTGGTGTGATTGGTAGAAGAAGAGACGTTGGACAGGTGGGAGGCAAAGCCATGGTAGGTCAAAGAAGGTGAGAGGGAGAGGTGTATGAGGGATCAAAGCTTCTGATGGTGGAGAGACTTGACACTGTTCAAGTACCTTTGCCGCCATGAGAGAGACAGAGAGAGAGATTGTGTGTTTGTTGGGTGCAGTGTGCGTCGGTCGGTGGCTGTGAGAGAGGAAAGTTTTCTAACCACACATGGATAAAACATGATCCAATGCTATAGTAGTAACAAGTGGACGTGACTGGTTCAAAATTTTAGTACAACTATTTTCCTCGTATCATGCGTCACACCTTAATATATGTCAGAATGCTAACAGATATTTCTGATGCATGTCACGTCAAGTCCAACGCGGGTAATTTTGTCAATTGCTTAATACACGCGGAGAATACAGTGACTCACTTGACTTACTAAGTGGACAGATCTTAAAATCGTAAATCCTACCACTTCTTAATACACTGCTCTCTCGAGATACACTTCATTTATTTATTTATTTATTTTTTTTTTTAGGAAGTGCAATCATGTTTTCCGATGAAAAAACATAGTGTTGTGAATTTTTTACATCGGTAAATTGATTGAGTATGCCACCTGCAAGTCATTCGATGAATATTCAAATTGAATTTTTAAATAATATTTTAATTATTTAAAATTATTTTTATATTTTAATATATTTAATATATATAGATTAAATTAGTTGATGATAATTATAATACTTATCTTTATCATCATCATCATCACCTATCTGAATTAAAAATCACTAGTTTTAAGAAAAAGTAAATAAGGAATTTTTTTTTCATTATTATATAAGAGATGACTATAGTCAAGAGGTATGTCATTAATTTTAAAACAAAGGATTACTACAAATATTCTCAAATAATCACTATGAAGGTCATTTTTGTGATTTACCTCAAGATCTAATTTTTAACAAGATCATTCATCAATAAATCATAGAGATCATGAAAAAAATAACGAAAAAAAAAAGAAAGAACAAAAATATTTTTTACGTGGTTCGGCAAACGTGCCTACGTCCACGGGCTCAGGGAGCTGTTTCACTATATATCTCAGATTTACATAGTCTCCTTTTCCCTTCTCCATCTTTCCTTTTCCCCCTTTAACAATAGCCTCCAGGTTTTTAAATAGAGAAACCTTAATTAGAATCTTAATCCTAATTAATTACAATTGACCATCTTATTCATTATCTAAAATATCAATTATATGACAAGGAGATTAATCCTTTTAAATTTGAAATGTTCCCTAATAAGATAAAACTCTCTTTCAATTATGCCACATATCCAACTCGAGACGCGTATTGATGGTGCGAATGGACAATCAGGATAGGAGACAATTTTAGCCCTCCACATAATCCCCTCTCGAAGGTGGAGATCAATGTATTGAGATCCGCCTTCAAGAAATACTTCTGACCTGAGTGAACTCCATCCCTGATTTTTAAATTAGTATGATTCTTGATCTCCCAAACCTATTTTTTGCAAACTTGATATCCAACTTGATTGAGCTCCCATAATAAGTAAATACTTCAATAATATAATTGACCGCAAGTTGGTCTTAATTTTCATAATGAGTCAAAACTTTGACAAGTGATAGAAGAACCAATCAAAATCCCAAATCGGACTTTGATCCCAGAATGATCCAAGACTTAAATAAATAAGAAAAAAATCAACTGAAATCCCAGATCGGGACTTGGATCCCAAAATGATCCAAGACTTTGATGAAAAATCACATAATCGATCGAAATCCCAAATCGGATTCCGATACCAACATGATCCAAGACTTAGATAAATAATCATAAAACCGATCGAAATTCCAGATCAGACTTGGATTCCAAAATGATCAAAGACTTTGATAAATAATAGAACAATCGACCATATTAGATTTCGCATCTCTTACCTCATAAAGTGACGCTCCGGTCCTCACACGTCCGTGAGGAACTGACCTTATTAGAGTTTCGTGTCACTCACCTCATAGAGTAACACACGGATTCACAGAGGGAATCAACCTTATTGGAGTTTCGTGCCACTCACCTCATAGACTGACACACAGGTCCGTAGAGGGAATCGACCTTCTCGCCTTATAAAAATTTACTGAATTAACTTGAAAAACTTGAACCAACAGAGATCACAACGTTCATAAAATATAATCATTTTATCTTTGTGGGTTAGAATTTTGGGTTGAACCTCCCACCTTAACGGAGTCCTTAAACTCAATCAAATTTGGTACAAGGTTAGCCCCCATACTACTTTTAAATCGAGCCTCCTCAAGTAACAAATTAAGTCACATAGGACCCTTATTACGAGCTCGAACTAAATTCCCAATCATATAACAATAAATTGAATTATAAATTAAGCTACTTAACTAGGTGGAGTTTGTAGACTCGACCGAATTAGGCATATAATTAATCCTAAAAATTTTATTCTGTCGAATCAACCAAACAAACAAATTGGACTCAACCTAGGCCCCCAAACATCAACCCCCATGTTAATTTTACGATGAGTTAACTTGCGTAATAAATAGGATCACATAACACCCTTAATTATGGGTATAACCCGTGCCCACAAAATATAACTTGGCTTAGCGAGAGTGTGTGAGACCCTAAGTTCTAAATTGTAAATCTTATGGTGTAATAAGAACCTCTCCAAATCTAATGTGTGCTAAGAGAAGCCTTGAGTCATTGACTCAATCTAGTCTTAGTCATCAATTGAATGTGCACTTTTTTTTTCTTGGGTGACTCGTGTTACATAAGATTTTCTTGATTTGACCATGTCAATACCAAAATAAATCAACTCCCTGGTGTACAAAAGACAATACTCCAAGCTTTACTGTCACACATTCAACCATTCCATTATTTTCCATGAACGTGAGAAATAAAATTTTCTTATGCATCCAGCATGATGTATATGCTAATAACATAATTTAAACCCAATTCCCATTATCATAATTTAGGTTATCTTAACTTTTAATGCATCAATGTTTACTTTTTACTAAGAAGATGCTTCAATGTACATAAAAAAAAATGATGAACATATGAGGTAACAAAATCTTTATAAAAGCTTAAAGTAAAATACTGGTGAAATCACAACTCATGTGATACTTTCTTGAAAACACGTACCTGCTGTTATTAGGGCACTTCCTAACAATATCAAAGCCTTTTTCAATAACATACCTTTATCAAGGGGAGTCTGACAATATCAAAGCTTCTAAACCTTCTCAATGCCTCCCTACTACATGTTTCTGTGACGGTGTTAATGCCCCTAATCCAATTAGATCCGTCACTGCCCCATTTACCG
>NW_028237297.1:0-32822 GCF_017979445.1 Akebia trifoliata
TGCTCAACTAGATACCATCGAGGGTTTTCTTAGATTATGCTCAGCCAGACACCGTCGAGGGTTTTCTTAGATTTTACTCAGATAGTTCATTACTCTTCCACCTTGAGTAAGTAGGTAGGACTCCCAGAAAAGTAGTTCATTACTCTTTCACCCCGAGTAGGTAGAATAGGACTCCAAAAAAAAAATAGTTCATTCACCCCAAGTAGGTAGAGTAGGATTTTCAAAAAAAATTAGTTCATTACTTTTTCGCCCTGAGTAGGTAGAGTAGGACACCCAAAAAATTAGTTTATTACTCATTCACCATGAGTAGGTAGAGTAGGACTCCCAAAAATTAGTTTATTACTCTTTCACCCTGAGTAGGTAAAGTAGGATTCCCAAAAAATTAGTTCATTACTTTTTCATCCTTAGTAGATAGAGTAAGACTCCCAGAAAATTAGTTCATTACTCTTTCACCCTGAGTAGGTAGAGTGAGATTCCCAAAAAATAAGCTCATTACTCCTTCACCCTGAGTAGGTAGAGTAGGACTCCCTAGAAAATTAGTTCATTACTCTTTTACCCCGAGTAGGTAGAGTAAGACACTCAAAAAATTAGTTCATTACTCTTTCACCCGAAGTAAATAGAGTATGACTTCTCAAAAAACTAGTTCATTACTCTTTCACCCCTAGTAGGTAAAGTAGGATTCCAAAAAAAAATTATTCATTAATCTTCTACCCAGGGTAGGTAGAGTAAGACATTCCACTTTGCTCAGATTATGCTCAATTTTTGCTTAGATTATGCTTAGTTTATGCTAAGATTTTACTCAATTTTAGCTCAAACCCTCTTAGATTTGAAGTTCACATACTTGCACATTTGTTTCATTAGTCAAGGAAATTTTTTTAATTCAATGATCTGACACCATCAGTGAGAACTCGTACTCGAGGACCTGATAACTTTTTAGTTCGAGGAGAGTATTATCCTCAAGGATCCAAATACCCTCACGAATTGTTAAATCAGGCTGCAAAATGAACTGTCATTAGCTTTGTCATTCAGATATTACACTATCTACTAAAATAGATTTGCTATCTAGTTTGCATCAACCCGCTGTCAAAGAGGGGTATCTATAGACATCTCATTTTCGCACTAATCTGATTAGTCAACCCGCCAACCCGATTGCAATGGTTCCCAATGATGGATGATTATTCCAATACTCTATTTTATAACTACATATGTTTCAAAAACTCGGATGAGGTATCTCAAACTTACAAAACTGTAGAAAGCACACTACGTAAGAAAAATATGACTCACAATGTATAAATCATCATTTTTCAAACAAAAAGAAGCTTTACGATAAAAATCACTAAAAAATGATCAAATTATCAAAATACCTCTAACATCAAAACATCATTACATCCCACATCACGCTTAGGAAAATCCATTAGAACACATAAAGCAACAAAATGAAATCAAGTAAATCATTTTGCCAATTTTTACTAATTTGATAAAATTATGAAAATGCCCCTCATAATGGTTGACAATTGTTCGAACTGCAGATGATAACAAATAAAAAACAAAAGAAAACCTTGGCAAGCAGGGTCGAACCATAAAGACAGCATTAATCTAAAATATATTTCTTCCAATCCAATTCAAGTTTTTGGAAAACAATTAAAAATAATTTTGAAAGGGATTTATCTAAAATAAACTACTGAAATAAAAGAAACTTAAGAATATGAAAGAGAAGTGTAGATCAATTGAATCCACATTCACAAGCTTTATCAGTAAATTCTGGTTCTCTACTTATCTCGATCCACTAAATAAAACAATATTTGTGGATTGGAAAGTCAAGCAGTTATAATATAAACAAAATAAAAAGTATGAAATAATTTTGGCCAAGATTATTAGGTAAACATTAACTATTCTTTGTAGAACATGATTCTTTTTGAACTTATCAAAGAAAGAGAATATCAAAATTTTGAAAATAATTAATACTCAACCTAATAAAAAATAGCTACGCTATCACAATAAGACTATTAAATCATTATGAAAATCATAAAATACTAACAAAACTTACTCAAGCTTCCTCAACCGATCTACCGGAGATTTAGTCAATAGTCATCACAAGAACAATAAAGCAAAAATAAAATAAAGAAAATATGGAGAAAAAAGAGAGATGAAGGAAAAAAGTTATCTTTATTGCTTGACTTCCAACTGGTAGAGCCTCCTTACAACTTTAATAAAACTCAAAAAAGAAAGAAATAAAATACTAATCTAATTCTAAAAATTCAGCCTCTTCAACCCTTGGTCTGGTCTTCTATTTATAGAGAGACTAGATTAGGGTTTTTCTATAGAAATTAGGATTTCGAAGACATTCCGTATTTACAAAAAATACTAAAAATAATCTATAACGAATGGTATGCAGCCGCCAAACTTTAGTACAAATCTCGAGGTTTGACTTTCTTAGTTAATCGCATAGTCACAGTTGACCATGGCACCACCGTGAAGTTTTGGTCAATTGACTTAACTTTTTGTCCATGATTTTCTTTTGGATCCTGGATCATAGTGGTAAGTTCGATTTTTTTTTTATTCGTCTTGAAACTTTACGAATAATTCATGTTACACGTAAATAACAGTAATTAGTTTCGAATTATATAATTAATTGGAAAATACAAATTATTATGGACTAACAATGAACTTGTATGTAATTAAAGTGCTTAGTGTATTTACTAGTAAAGTCTATGTAATTAGGGCTCTAGAAATGACTTTTTAAATCCTGATCATACCCCAAACCTAGATTTTACTAGTCTCGAGCAAAAATAAAATAAAAAGTAAGTTACAAACCACTTTCGTAGGTTACACGACTGCATTTAGCGAATACAGCAAGCTCTTAAATTCCTAGTGGATGAGTTTTGACTTGTGAGGGTTTGCAGTGAATATACTCACAAAATTTTAACACTTTATAAAAATATCAAAGTCAAACTCAATAGATATATGGCAAACATAATAATACTTCACAAAATTAGTCAAATGTCCATACGTTTAAGCAAAGTTCTAGTTTTCATTTCACTTCTCAGTTTAGAAACTTTCAAAGATAACTTGAGTGCTCGTGTAATTTTTCTAATTTTTCATTAAAAAAACATCTTTTGTAGGAACAAGATTTCACCTCCTAACTACTAAAAATGGTCGATTCTTCCTCAGTTCTAACTCAAAATTAAGTATCTTGTCTAGGATTGTGAGAGGTGTAGATGTTCACTTTAATACCTCTAAGGGGTTTTATCTGTGATATTCTAGTTTACTCACGTTTTTACTATTGACGACTTTCACCCTACTGAAACTACTTTATTTGGTCACATTAGACTCTTTTCTTTTTGTACTTTTTCAGCTCAAGTATTTTTACTTTGATTTGGTCTTTTCCATATATTTTTATTTTTTATTTTCTCTACTTCACCATTTTTCTAATTTATTTTTTAACCTTCTGCACACATCATCAATTTTCTAGTGTTTTTTTTACAAAAAATAGGTAGTCCTTCCAGTTCAATCTTATGATTGCTGTCCAAATATATTATCTCCAGTTCTATTTTTCTTCTAACCAGTAGACTAAGGGACAAGGAAGTCATAGTTCATTAGATTTGATTTCCCCTAACACTCTAAACAAAGAAGAGGGTCAAAACTTGTTCCATAAAACCTTATTTTTACTCAATTAGAAGTGTCATGAATTTTTCAAAATATTATTTTGATTTTCTTTATGAGGAATAACGAAATGAACTTATGATAAAAAATTAGGACATGAGCCTGAAATTTGAAATTCATATGTAACAGTACATAAAAAGAGTTGGAAGAAAATATTTTGCAAGTGTTAAATCTATTTTTATTTATTTATTTATTTTTAAACATGAAACTAAACTAACAATGAGATGTAATAAAATTGTGAGCTAACTTAATACCCCCAGACCTAAATGACATATTGTCCTCAATATGTAAGTAGTAAAGAAAGCAAGAGAATGGTTAGATCATACCTGAATCGATTTTGACATTAATTCGCAAACTCTTGTTATAACTAATCTGAAAAGATGAAGATTTAGAACAATGATAATTTTCTAAATAGGATTGCATAAAATCCTACCTAGGAATTTAAAAACAACCTAACTAAGAAATTAAAAATATCATAATCGAAATAAAACTCATCCTAATCTGAATCTGAACTCTCAGTGGCTCATGCACTCGCACGTGCCTTCTTCTCCGCAATGTATGCCAGAATCTACTACTAACCAATTTGCAGATCTTTGCAATGCTGGTTGACCTTCTTGAGTCTTTTTCATCGACACCTGGGGACTAGAGGCCTGTACATAGGTCTTGAAGACTTGTTTTCCCTTACAGGGTGAGAGACGTTCTAGATTCCCTCGTATGAGTAAATCGACTATTGGAACCCCATCCTTCGTTGTATAATCCTACAGACGAGATGAGATAGTGCAAATGAACAACTAGGACTGGTCATCACTGCCACTATTATTTTTAACAGAAGACAAACCACACAAAAGGTATGGTTACGAGACTGAATCGCATGAAGAAATTATAGATCTTTAGTGTACATCTCAATAGAATGTGAAGTCCCAATTACATTAGTCATAATTCATCACCAACACAAATATTGATTTTCATACATGCATTTGGATTTCAACCCAGTATTCGTGATGGAAATGGTTTGTTTGGACAGTTCTAACCGTGTGATGTAGTAATCAAACTCAAAACCGGGCTCACAAACACCATTATCTACCAGTGCGATTCCTAATATTGCATGTAGATTGGAAGCATCAATTGTGAATGTAATGCCTCTAAACTTGATGGTGATTAATGCAGCGAATGAATCATCGGATACATATGACCCACATAACTCCCTAACTAATTCATTGCTATATTGCTCATCACCTTCGTAAAAAAAATGACTCCACCTATAGGCAATCAATGCGTCGCTGAACCACGATCCTTGAGGGGTAAGAAATGTGTCATGATAAATCTCCTCCAGAAAAATGGATCGATGTTTGGTGCCATGGATGAAGAGAGAATGATAAGGAAAAGAAGATGTAGAAAATTGGAGCACATGGGCCCCATAATCACGATGGCACCAGGAATGGGCCTGGCGATGCTGTTGGAAGGTGGCAATAGTAGTGCTGAGAGAGTATGTGAATCGTGATACCTGGGAGAAACAATGGACCAATCAGATTGAGATTCTAACGGTTGGATTGCCGACGGTGAACTTATGTATATAGTGAAGAAATATGGAGATGGAGGCTAGATGGAGAAGATGGGAAGAGATAAGGATTAGGGCTTTTCTTTTATAGATGGTGTTTGATTTTCTTGGAAAATAAATTTGCCACCTTGAAAATCCACGGAAAATAAATTTTCTTAGAAAAGTTGAAATCAAAAAATAAAATTTTCGAGAAAATTGTACAATAAATTTATGCAAAATTAAAAAAAAAATATTTGAAGGAAATCCTGACTACTAATCTAATTAAAAAAATATTCTTATCTAGAGAAAGATATCCTAACAAATAAAAATACATGGGTTGCCTACCAAGCCTCGCTAAGTTTATTGTTGTCAGCCAGATAACAACATAAGGCTAATCCTGATACACAGGATCCCTCAAGTAAGAATCTTTTTCTTGGGGTGGTAGTGTGAGAAATGGCTTGAGTTGTTGACCATTGACATGGAAAATACTACCATCTGTTGTATTGAGTATCTCGATATTGCTATAGGAATTAATTTTATGGACCACAAAGGGTCCTGTCCATCGAGATTTCAATTTTTCAGGAAATAGGTGGAGGCGAAAATTATAGAGTAATACCTGCTGACTTATATGAAAGGACTTTCGTTGAATGTATTTGTCATGCCAAGCCTTTGTACGATCCTTGTATAGTCGATCATTATCGTATGCATCATTACGCAGTTCTTCTAACTCAGAGAGTTGGAGTTTTCTGTGCTCTCCTACTTTAACAAGATCAAAGTGAAGATGTTTTATACCTTAATATGCACAGTGTTCGAATTCTATTGGGAGATGACAGGATTTTCCAAACATGAGACTATAGGGGGACATGCCAATCGGAGTTTTGAAAGTAGTCCGATATGCCCACAATACGTCATTTAATCGCAAAGCCCAATCCTTTCGTAAAGGATTGACTATTTTTTCAAGAATGATCTTGATTTCATGATTGGAGATTTTGACCTGTCCACTCGTTTGAGGGTGATATGGAGTGGCGACTTTGTGAGTAATAGCGTATTTAAGCATGAGACTTTCAAAAATTCGATTACAGAAATACTTACCTCCGTCACTAATGATTGTCCTTAGGGTACTGAAATGAGCAATACAATATTTTTAAGGAAGTTGACAATGACTTTGTGTTCGTTGGTCTGACACGCTATTGCTTTTACCCATTTAGATACGTAGTTGACTACAACTAAAATAATCTGAAAGCCATGCGAAATGGGGAAGGGTCCCATGAAATCAATGCCCCAAACATTGAAAATTTCAATAATCAAAATGGGTTGTTGAGGCATTTCATTCCTTCGACTAATCTTTCCTAAACGTTGGCATCGATCACAAGATTTAGCAAAGATGTGGGTATCACGAAAAAAATGTTGGTCAGTAAAAACCGCATTGCAACACTTTTGCTATTGTTTTCTTGCCTCCAAAGTGTCCACCACAGGCGTGGTTATGGTAGAAATCGAGTATATGTTTCTGATCATGGTCAGAAATACACCGACGAATTATTTGATCTGGACAATACTTAAATAAGTACGGGTCATCCCAAAAGAACCATTTAGCTTGGGCGAGAAATCTCAGTCGTTCTTGTTTCTTTCATGAGGTCGGTGTTTGTCCAGGCACCAGGTAATTGACAATGTCAACATACCAACGTGTATCCATATTAGACATAGACATCAAGGGTTCATCTAGAAAATTCTTAAAGATTGGAAGGGAATCAGAACTTGTTTCAACTACCAATCTAGATAAGTGATCGGCAACCACATTCTCGCATCCTTTCTTATCTTGAATTTCCAAATCAAATTCTTATAGTAAAAGAACCCATCGGATTAACCTTGCTTTGCATCCTTCTTGGAAAGAAGGTATTTCAGCAATGCATGATAGGTGAAGATTATAACCTTAGATACAGAATTTTTCCAGAGCAAAAACTACTGTTAGCAACTTCTCCGAAGTTGAATAATTAAGTTGGGCATCGTTCAATGTTTTGCTCACATGCTGGATAACATGAGGGATTTTGTCAACTCGTTGCCCCAGTACACCACTTATTGCTTAGTCTAAAGCATTACACATCACCTCAAGGAGAAAATTTCAGTTTGGTGGTTGGATGATAGGTGTTGTTGTCAACTCAGTTTTGAGTTTGTCAAATGCATTTAAACAGGTGATAGAGAGTTCAAAGTTTGCATTTTTGGATAATAAGTCGCATAGAGGTTTGGAAATTTTTTCAAAATCCTTAATGAAATGCCTGTAAAAACCTGCATGCCCTAGGAAAGAATGGACTTCCTTCACAATTTTAGGAGGAGGTAAATTAGTGATAAGGTCAATTTTTGCCTTATTTTACCTCAATTCCCTTATGGGATATAATGTGTCCCAATACAATCCCGGAAGTGACCATGAAATGGCACTTCTCTTAGTTTAACACCAGATTCTTTTGGCGGCATCTAGCTAAGACTAACTTTAAGTGATATAGGCAATTGTCAAAGCTAGATCCAAAAATTGAAAAGTCATCCATGAAGACTTCAAGAAATATTTCTACCATATCGGAGAAAATGCTCAACATACATCGCTGAAAATGTTGTTGGAGCATTGTAAAGTCCAAATAGCATGCGTCGATAGGCAAAAGTCCCGAAGGGACATGAGAAAATTATTTTTTTTTTGATCTTTAGGGGCGATCGGGATCTGATTGTATCCCAAATATCCATCAAGAAAGTAGTAGTAGGCGTGTCCAAGTAGGCATTCGAGCATTTAATCTATGAATGGAAGAGGGAAGTGATCTTTTCGTGTCATAAACTTCAACTTCCTATAGTCTATACAAACTCGCCACCTAGTTTGGATACGAGTTGGTACTAATTCATTATCCTTGTTGGTCACAATAGTGACACCAAATTTCTTTGAGACCATTTGAACAGGACTTACCCATTTACTGTCTGAGATGATGAATATAATACCCACATCTAGCAATTGAGGACTTTTCCACGGACAATCTCTTATAAGACCGGATTCAATCTCCTTTGCGATTCTCTCGATATTTTGTAGTTATCCTCGAGGTGTATTTGGTGCATAACCATAGAGGGACTGATGCCCTTGATATCAACTATAGTCGAACCAATAACTTCCTTATGTTCTCAAAGGACCTCTAATAACTACTTTTTTTAAGACTTTTCTAAGTCGGGTGATATGATTACATGGAAGGTTTTGGCTTTCCCTAAGAACGTATATTTCAACGTGTTAGGCAACTGTTTGAGTTCAGGTTTAGGAATCTCTTCAATTGAAGGTTTCGATGAAGATGTGGGGAGACTCTCTATTTTAGGTTACCAATTTGCAAAGTCCATCTCGCGGACAGATTCTAGGAGGGCATTTACCTCCTTGATGGACTGTTCTTCATCAAACTTAAGGTCAAATTGACCTAAGTATTCTTCTAACGGGTTAATATTCTCCGAGTCCTGAAATGTTCTGCTGACCAATGTATCAATCATATTGACTTCTTCATATCATCCATGTCAATGGATTGACACTTGTTGTGGAAAACATTCAATTTTATTTTCATGTCTTCAAAGGCTAACGTCACGATCCCGTTTCTACATCTGATCACAGCATCAAATGTGGCTAAGAATGGTCGACCTAAGATTATTGGAACATGATTGTTTGGGTTTATGACGAATTCAGTGTCAAGTACCACAAAATCAACAGGAAAATAGAAGTCTTTAACCTTGATTATTACATTTTCCACTACCCCCTTAGGAATCTTGACTGGTCTATCTGCCAAACTGAGAGTGATATCTATAGGTTTGAGTTTCCCCAAACCTAGTTGTTTATAGACAGAAAGGGATAGCAGATTTACACTAGCCTCTAGATCTAACAGACATTTCTCAATCATTGTTTCCCCTATATACACAGAGATTGTTGAATAGCCTGGATCCTTGAATTTAGGCACAATTGTCTGTTGAATCAGACAAGATAATTAGGCTATAATTGTAGTCTCTTTAGGCACAAAGGTTTTTTTTTTTTACCGTAGTGAGATCTTTAAGGAACTTAGTATATGAAGGAATTTGACAGATAGCATCCAGAAAATGGATGTTAATCTGAACATTCTTGAAGACTTCAAGAATACCTTCTAATTGCTTTCCTTTTTTATTATCTACTAATCTATGTGGAAATATGGCATTGGGAATGGTAATATCTTTTTCCATTTGAGTAGGAATTTCTTATTTGTTGGTTCTTTTCCTCTGTTGAAGGTGCACTTTGGATGTCCTCTTTTATTGGGACCTCATTGGTCATGTGCACTTGGTCATCCACTAACTTACCAGAATGTAGTGTGTGGATTGCTTGAATAGAGTCATTAGAGGAACCAGGTTGACTTGCTATTTCATACTGTCCTTTTGGGACAGTTCTTCTTAGGTTAGGCACAGTTTGACTTGGAAATTGTCCAATTTTTCTCTTCCCAAGAGAGAGCGATAATTGCCCTAGTTGAATCTCAAGATTTTTAATTGATTGTTTATGCTTGTGACTCCTTTGATTTTGGTTCTGCATGAATTTTTGTTGTTACTTGAATATCTCTGTGACCAATGTTTCTAATGTAGGGTTTATTTGTACAATTGGGGGAGAATAATTGGTCATAAGGTCAACAATAATTGCCCTATGATGAGACGCATGGAGTGAAGAATAAGATGCTTGTGGAACCAAAGAAAGTTTCGCATTGGATTGAGATTGCTTATAATAACCTTTTTGAAAACCTGGAGCACCACCCTGTTGGATAGGTTCGTTCTGACGATAGAAGAAGTTGGGGTGAAACCTATTTTCAGGGTCGTAAGTTTGATTATACGAGTTTAGAGTGGGTTTCCTAAAAATGCTATATGACCCAATAGCATTAGCTTGTTCTGTATTGGCCACAGGACAGTTTTCCATAAGGTGGTCAAATGTTTCGCATATGTTACATGTGAAAGGCATCTCTGAATTTACTTGGAGTGCAGAATGTACCACTTGTTGGCTAGTTTTGATGCTGAAAACATCAAATTTTTTTTTAAGTTTTGCATAGTACTAACCAGAGTAGTCATTACGTTTTTGAGATCAGAATCACTTTTGATCTCGTACATTCCTGGTTTATTTGTTCCCAACTCATTCCTATCAGAGTTTCCTAAATTGGTACTCTAGTTTCGAGCATTTTCAGCGAGTTCTATGAGAAAAATCATAAGCTTGATTTGGAGTCTAATTTATGAATTTTCCTTTGTGCATAAACTCCAAAAAGATACGTTGTGCTGTCGTAAGACCACGATAGAAGAAATTGACCAGTTAGGCTTTATCAATCCCTTGATGTGGGCATTTTACAAGCAGGTCATGAAATCTTTTCCATGTTTGGGAAAATTCTTCATCAGGTTTGCCCTTGAAGTTCCTAATGCATTTTTGATTTGTTCTGTTTTTTGTCATTGAAAAGAACTTAGCGATGAATTTACGAGATAACTCATCCTAAGTAGTGATCGAGTTAGAGGGCATCTAGTTCATCCATGCTACTGCATGATCTTCTAGAGCTAGAGGGAACAACCTTAACTTGGCATTTTCATCATCAAGGTGACCATTTTGAAGATTTGACATATGATCAGAAATTATTCAAATGTTTATAGGATTGTTTACTCTCGAACCCATGAAACTTAGGGAGCATATTGATAGTAGCTGCCCTAATTTTGAATTGTGCCACATTAGTTGCTGGCAAGGCAATACATAAAGGGGGAGTGGTTGTAGTAGGTGCGAATAACTCATTGAGAGTTCGTTGATTTTTTTGGATCATTTGAGGTGGGGCAATCGGTTGAACCATCTCGGGTGGCTGAAAGATAGGTGAGGAATCAAATTCTCTTCTAGTCCCTTGAAGTGGATGAGATTTTATGATTTCGAGATCAAATGGTTCAAGTGGATTCTTTTGAGATCTCCTACCTAACATGCACTAATGATGAACATAGATAGTAGGAAGGAATTTCATACGTGCTTGATGGGTTCCTATTAGACTAGACAGCTCTTAACTGTTTCAAAGGAATAACTCGAGCTTCCAACCCAGTTCTCTGAAATTGAAATCAACTAGTTTAATCCCCAAATGAAAGGTGGCGCGCGATGCTGAACAAGGGTACTCTTAAATCACCTCTTCGTCTATTTCTCTCATACAGTAGGGTACAGCGGGGCAGGATTTTACTTAGGCACTGATTTCGATCAAGAAGTACAATTGGTGCAACTTAGGCTAGCTTTGCCTATTAAGCTCGATGAGACCTATGGTCAAGTCTAATCAAATTTTAATTAAATTTGGGCTTGTGTGAATTAATTTCCTAATAGGAAAAGAATACGGTGATGAAATCCGATTCTTAACTTGTTTGTGCCATCCTCGTAAGGGTGCCTTTTTTACTATTGTGCAATCGAAAGTGTATAGTTAACTCACTCAAATTCAATATAGAAATCCACTTGCAAGGGATGCATGGGGGTTCATAGTTTTACCTCTCGTTCTAGACGGGCGTTGATCGATTTGATTGGACTCGGGCCACCGATACCAAACTCGGTGTACGAACCCGAAAAGCTGAGACAGTTTCGTCCCACTATCATCCTCCATTAATTCTACTGCAATCTGAGCCTTCACGAAATAATTAAAATTAAAATTAAAATAAATTAAAACTTCTTAAAATAAAATCCTACTGTAGTTCTACTTAAAATAAATAAAAATAAATAAATTCTTGCTCTTCGTTAAAAAATCGGATCCGGGTGGTGGAATAAAATTTACCAACCACGTTGCTCATCGTCGAATCCTTCGACTGAAAATAGAAGACAAATCAAAATTAGAATTTTAGAAAAATTATATGTTCATTGAAATCTAGAAGTTTGAAGAAAAATTCAGCAAAAATTAAAGTGCGAATCTCGAGGTTTAACCGCGGCGCCATAGTTGACCTAAGAGGTGAGAAATTTTTATGATGAAATTGACTCAAATTTTAGGGTTTTATTCGTACTAACTTTAGAATCCAGCATTATTTTTTTGGATTTTTCTGAAATAACAACTTTGATCAATAGAAAATCAAATCAGATTTTTAAATAAAAAAAATTGGATTACACCGTTCTCCTTGGCAACGACGCGAATTTGTTCGAGCTGTAGATGATAATAAAAAAAAGAACAAAAGAAAACCTTCGCAAGCAAGGGTCGAACCATAAAGACAACGTTAATCCAAAATATATTTCTTCCAATCCAATTCAAGTTTCGAAAAATGATTAAAAATAATTTTGAAAGGAATTTATCTAAAATAAACTACTGAAATAAAATAAACTTAAAATATGAGAGAGAAGTGTAGATCAATTGAATCCACCTTCACAAGCTTTATTAGTGAATTCTGATTCTCTACTTATCTCGATCTACTAAAGAAAACTAATGTTTGTGGATCGAAAAATCAAGCAGTTATAATATAAACAAAATCAAAAGTATGAAATAGTTTAGACTGAGATTATTAGGTAAACATTAACTATTCCCTATAGAGCATGGTTCTTTTTGAACTTATCAAAGAAATACACCATCAAAACTTTGAAAATAATTAATACTCAACCTAATAATAAATACCTACGCTATCACAATAAGACTATTAAATCATTATGAATATCATAAAACACTAACAAAACTTGCTCAAGCTTCCTCAATCGATCTACTGGAGATTTAGCCAATAGTCATCGCAAGAACAATAAAACAAAAAAAATACAGGAATTATGAAAAGAAAAGAGAGATGAAGGAAATAAGTTATCTTCATTACTTGACTTCCAATTGGCAGAGCCTCTTTACAACTTTCATAAAAATTAAAAAAAAAAATAAGTACTAATCTAATTCTAAATATTCAGCCTCTTGAACCCTTGGTATAGTCTTCTATTTATAGAGAGACAAGATTAGGATTTTTCTATAGAAATTACGGTTTTGGAGACATTCTGTATTTATAAAAAATACTAAAAGTAATCTACTACGAATGGTATCCAGTCGTCAAGTTTCAGTACAAATCTCGAGATATGGCTTTCTTAGTTGAGTGTGCCGCCACAGTTGACCATGATGCCGCCGTGAAGTTTTAGTCAATTGACTTGACTTGTGGTCCATGGCCTTCTTTTGGATCTTGGATCATAGTGGTAACTTCGATTTTTCCTGATTCATCTTAAAACTTTACGAATAATTCTTGTTACACGTAAATAACAGTAATTAGTTCTGAATTACATAATTAAATGGAAAACACAAATTATTATGGATTAACAATGAACTTGTATGCAATTAGAGGATTTAGTATATAATATACTTGTAGACACCTCAATTTGAACGGGCCACTTCTCGAAAGGGCCCAAAAATATCGATTTTCTAAATAAATGGGCCAACGGGCCTTAAAAGCCCAAGTCATTGAAAAGTGACATTTTTACCAACCCGAGGCCCCTAAGACCTCTCAATGGTTTAGGAGACCCACCAAAAGGATTCGGCCTACCTTACGTCTTCCCAATATTCACCGCTCCGCTTCCAAAATAAAAACGCGCCAATTTTCGGTAAATTTCACCAACGGGCCTAAAAAGCCCGATTCGCCAACACGTGGCATTTTTGATCAAACTAATGATGCAAAAATCTAAAAAATTAAAAAATTAAAATGTGAGACGGGGGATGTCTACCCCTCCTCTACTACCATCGCTCCGCCTCCGTATCCGCAAAAAACCATAGGCCCACCTAAGCCCATGAGCCCTCAACACTTTCCAAAATCGATTTCTCATCTTACCCCTAACTTAAAATCAATCCACATCAACCAAAATCTAAAACCAACCTATACCCTCAAAATCCATTCCAAAATAACCCCCAACCAATTCCTAAAATCAAAACCATTTCATAACCCAAGCCCAAAACACTCCGAAGCCTCTAGCCCAAATCCATATCCAATCATATCCAACCCACAACCCTAACCCATCAACCACTACACACATCAACCAATCACCATCTTGATAATCAAAGATGACACATGTCATCACCCCATCTCACCTCCCTCACCCAACTACCTACCCCATTAATTTGCTTTAAATCCCATCTACCCACACATCAACCTATCACTTTTCTCTCAAATCAAACACATCTACCCACACCCCTAACCTATACCTCCCTAATCTACCCTCATCATTCCCTACAAAACCTATATCTACAACCTAAACCTACACCATCCTCTCAAGTCAAACACTCAACCTCTCCCATCAACTTATCTCAACCCTTCATTTCCACCCACCTTAACACATGGCATCATCTCCCTCACCCTCCCAAAATATCATCAACCACCTCTTTAAATCCTCCATGCTCTTAAATCAAATCACAACCACCATCTTAAATTTACCTCATCAAACACTCCACCCAAATGGGTTGGGTAGGATCCAAACCATTTGGGTCAAAACTCACCCATTTAACCCTCCTTACCTAAATACCCTCCAATCTCCTCTAAATTACACCCACTTCTCTCTCAAACTCATAACCATTCTACCCTTTTTCTTCACTTCACCCCATTATATCCCTAAAATAACTCCTCAACATCTATAAATACCCTCCTCCTCTTCCCAAAAATGGCCCCCAACTTCTCATTACAAAACTTCTCCCCAATACTCTTTCTACTAACAACCATCACCAATTCTCACCAAGTTTACCAACTCTCTCTCACAAATCCTCTACAAGTCTCACTAAAACAAAAGAAATTCCTACTCTCTCTAATCACCTCTTCCCCTTCTCATACTCCTATATTATACTAAGGACTCAAGAAGACTCAAGCAATAAGAAGAAAAGAAGAAACAAGATACAAGGTGGGTTTGAAGCACACCCCCCTCTCTTTCTCTAACCTTCTACTCTTTCCCTCTTCTAACACCCCCTTCTTCTATTTTATTTTACCCCTTTTGATGATTGGGCCCCAAGGCTAAGGTTCATATGGGTCATTTCCATTAATGAAATGACCCTATGATCAAGCCGAAAATGAATCCCTACTTAGGGAACAAATGCACCCACGTGGCACATTTTTCACCTTCTTTTAAAAATCAAAATGATCGAATTATTTGAGGTTACCGCCACGTGGCGGGGAGGAAAGGGTGCCTAACACCTTCCCTTTTCTTCAACCGAGCCGCTTACCCAAATCTCGAGGTTTGACTACCCCTTTATCCATCGTGAGTCACTAAAATGCCAAAAATCTCATCTTTTGGAAAATGTACCCCGGGTGACCATTCACACCCACTTCCAACTTGAATGGTGGCGACTCCAAATCATTGTAGATGTAGTCATCATAATGACGAAATCACACGTCTACAGCATGGCGACTCCACTGGGGAGTAAAGGCTCCACCCTCGTGTCAACTCGGTTATTTTGGTAAAAAAGGAAATGTTTCAATTTTTATTTTTATTTTTATTTTTGCAAGCTAACAATACTTGTTGTGTTTGTTGTAATTATTTTTTAGGTAGGTTTCCTTTATTTACTTACTCACTTGAAAAAAAAAAAACAAAAAAAAAAAAAAAAACCGATTTTCACTTTATTTCCCCGATTATGTCTTTTTAAGCATGTATATCACCAAACAAATGAAAAAAAAAATTTCTTTTTTGGCCCAAGCCAAAAACCAGAGGCAATGTGCCTCAAAATGAGTATAAAAAAATAAAAAAAATAAAAAAAATAAAAAAAAAGTCGTTTTTCTTCTTTTTTGGCCGAATGGACAGTCGAACTTAAAATGATCATAACTTTCTCGTCCGATCTCCGATTAACTATTAGTGCATATCGATTTGGGGTAGAACAAAATTTTCTACCAAATGTGACAAAGTCAGCAACATTTTGATAACTCAGAATCGGTTTTTGAGCTCATTTACTATCGTTTACGCTACCATTTCCGTTTGACATCTCGTCGCGATACAAAATGAGTAGGAAAGAAAAGCATAAAAAAGGAAAAAAATTTTGGCCCAAGCCAAAAACCAGAGGCAATGTGCCTCAAAATGAGCACATACAAATTTTTATTAAAAAAAAAAATTAATTAAATTTAAAAAAAAAAAAAATTTATTTTTTTTTTGCTCAACTTGTTCCTTACATCAGTCTTGGAAACTTTCCTCTTGGAACTTATTTTTATTTTAAGTTTTAAAGCTTCAAAAGATCAAACGGATCATCTTTCTCAAACTCAGGGCGTACCGCTCGCCACTTTTTGATTGATCAAAATGAAAATTCAAAGTGATCATCGGTTGGACTATAATGAAAAAAGAGAAGTCCTTTTATGATTAGTTCATTCGTAAAATTGAAAAAAAAATGATGAAAAAAAAAAAAAAAAATTGATTGGTTGATGATGAATGTGCGACTCTTACGGACAAATTATCTAATAGGCTATGATCGGGCCAACGGGCCCACTCATCTGAAAAATGCCCCAGGCGCACCCTATCCTATTTGCACACACCACTAGCACGTTTACTTTACTGTATTGCAAACTTGCATGTCCCTAATAGCCAACGTGGCACTAGTGCGTGGCCCGGTCTCCTCGGAGATGCGACGTCATTCATGAAAACCACAACTCCAATCACGTACCGTAAGGTATATAAAACTGGGGAATCAATACCGTTTGATCAGGTGATTCTGAAAGGTATTTGATACACCCATGTTGGAGCGACCTGAGCCTTTGTCCTATTGTAAGCCGCACGGTCACATGTCCCGATTGCCAACGTAGTACTAGTACGTGGTCGGTCCTCTCGCGGGATGCGAAAACCATTTATGAAAGCTACAACTCTTGACTCGTACCCATAGATATATAAAAGATAATCCAAGTACATCAATTGCACTTCTTTGTCAAAACCAGTGCCTAAGCAAGATCCTGCCTGTAGACACCCCATTTTTGCATCCGCCTGATTAATCAACTCGTCAACCCGATCGCAAGGATTCCCAATGATGGATGTGTATTCCATTGCTTTACTTTGTTACCAGATTTGTTTCAGAAATCCAGATGAGGTATCTCGAATTGACAAAACCTTAGAAACCACGCTACGCTAGGAAAGTACGACCCCAGAAACATAGAAATCATCATCTTGCAGACCAAAAAGAAGCTTCACGATAAAAATCATTAAAAATTATCAAAATACCCCTAACCTCAAAACAACCCTAGAGCCTACGTTACGGTTAGGAAAACCCATTCGAACACATAAAATGACAAATCGGAACCAAATAAATCATTTCACCAATTTTAACAGAATTTGACAAAATTACGAAAATGCCCCTCATAAAGTTCACAATAATTTCACACAAAAAATTTCATAAATAACAAAAACTAATATTTCCATTGAATTCCTTACGAAAAACCGATTCTAAAACATCTTAGAACATTAAAAACCGACTTAAAACGTGAAAAGTCCTCTCCGGGGGCAAAACGGTAATTTCACAATTTTCATGATAAAAAATTCCGAAATTAATAAATAAAAAATTAAATAATTAAATTTAAACATTAATGAAATTAATTTAAAATTTTGAATCTAAAAAATCGATTAATCGGACTCTCAGGCAAAATTGTTGAGGGTTCGTGGGATATTTCTTTAAGGACCCCTCCATTTGGGGGTCCAAAGAATTAAAGAAATAATGGAGGGACCTTCTCCAAAAATTTAAAGTAAATCAAGCAAGACTGAAGTCAAGGTATTAAAGTCAATCAAGTGAGACTGAAGTCAAAATTAAAGTCAATTAAGCAAGACTGAAGTCAAAATATTAAAAGTCAATCAATTAAGACTAAAGTCAAAACATTAAAAGTCAATCAAATAAGACCAAAAGTCATAATAGAATTATAATTGATTAATAACTCTATCTAATAGAGTTCTAGCTTAAAAACAATTCTACCTAAAACAATTTGAATTAAAACACAATTCTACCTAAAACAATTCTAATTAAAACACAATTCTACCTAAAACAAGTCAAACTAAAACACAACTCTAATTAAAAGATCTCTAATTAAACACTAACTCTATCCAAATCAACCCCTAAAAACATCTATAAATAGAGGTGCTCACACCCTATTTTCGTATCAAATAATAAACCCTAAGAGAAGTAGGTCCAGAAGCTCCCCTAGCCCCCCATAAACCTTAGTTTTGGAGCCCCAACTCCTTATCTAACATCCCTCCTTCAATTTTAGTCTAGAAAACACCCAAAAGCCTTCTAAAAACACCCCCAAATCCTCAACGAACTTGAAGAGTTTAGATTCAAAAACAAGGAGATACCTTGCCTCGGAGATCCGAAGTCAAATCCGAAAACAGAACGAAGCAAGGGAGCACGGTACAAGGAGCTCTTTTTGTCAGATCTGAGGGAACCAAGTCCTTGCATCGGAAAGGTATTTTTTATTTATTATTTTTTTTTATCTAGGTTTTAGCAATGTAATTTACTTGGGAATTTAGTAGAGACCGGCTTTGGCCAGGCGGGGTTGGTGCCTAACACCTTCCAATCCCGTAACATGATCCCCGAATTCAGTTTTTTTGGTTTTAGATTAGTTTTTATCCGTTTAGAGTCATTGATCGGTTCCTAGACCGTAATAACTAGGTGGCGACTCCCAAATATCAAGGGTCAAAAGCGGATCCGCGCACCCCGCGGATCGAGGGCGCTTTCACTGCCCCGCTGTACCCTACTGTACGAGGGGGATAGATTACGTCTATTCTAGACGAGAGGTACTTAAGCGGGCCTTTGCTCAGCATCGTGCGCTACCTCTCAACTGGGGATCAAACTGACTGTTTTTGGCTTCAGAGAAGTGAATTGAAGTTTTAGATTGTCACCTATACGGTATAACAAACCAAGTCACCACGTACCATCTGATTGAGTACGCTTGAGAGGTATATAGGTGTGCTTGGGCAAGAGTGGCCAGAAAAAAATGCATTGCAGTAGTAAACTTAGAGTCTAGAAGCCTTCCCTGTAAGTCACGACTCGAACTTATCGCGGGTGTTCCCGGGTTGTTGAAAGAAACTTGATGATTGGTGTATGTGAATGATGTGAATAAAGAGATCAAAGTGTATGATTGTCCTCAAGGGTCAAAATTTTGTTTTCAGAAATTAAAAGGGGTACACCGACCCAATAAAGAATCCAGTTCTTGCAAAAATTCAATAATGACCCAGTCCATCTCGATCCAATGATCATGATAGGCCAGGCCATTTAAATCAAAATGAAAATCAAATTTTCAAAAAAGTGTTTTCAAGAAAGTGTTTTCCATAAGAACAAAGATTTTCAAAAGAAAAGTAATTTTTACATAAACCTTGGAAATGTACTGAACTATTCTCTTGTGTCAACTCAGGATGCTGGCTGCAGGCAATAACCCAATCGACCAATTGGTCAAAACAACTATCACTGGGATGCACACCGTAGAGAAATTCAACTTTGCAAAATTCATGTTGAGATGCGCCCTGTACTTTCACGAGTTTGAGATAGATTGGAACCTTTTGCGCGCTATGGCCAAGCGTTGGAACCCATATCTTCACATCTTCCACATTGGGCATATGCACTTGTGCCCTACTCATGAAGACTATTGTGGCATCATGGGGATATCTACTTCAGGTCCTCTAGTCAGGCCTTCATTGAAGACAGGATATTCGGGTGAACTCGCCACAGGCCTAAACATTTCAAAGGAAGAAGCCAAGGCCTTAGTCCGTAACGGGAGATTGGATTTAATACCCTTATTGAGTCCATACCACTCCCGCAGTCATCCCATCCATGTAAAGCCAGATGCTTGGAGAGCCACTAGAGACTATCGATTGTGTTTAGGAATCCTAGCCCAATACATACTGACCTCCAAAAGCGAGGGTCAAACCGTTCCTGAGTCTTTCATAGACATAGCTTCCCAGCTCTCTAGAAAAGCCAATCCCGTACCTTTGATTCTAGCTGAAACCTTCTCAGGTTTGGATGCCATTAAAAAGGGTGAGGGAAGGGATTTCAAAGGAAGCCCTCACCTACTTTATATGTGGCTCTGCGACCGTCTCAAAATTGTGGACATTCCTTCAACCCTCGAGTATAGGCCCGAGCACTTTTCCAAGAGAAACATGTTAGTGCGTCACAACTCAGTCAAGGCTTGGGGCAAATGGTTGGATTCTCGTCTTGCACGTCATATTGGTTTGAGATGCCCTTGGTGGATGACGGACTACCCTGTTTTAGGTACCAAAGGATCCTATTATGTCCGTTTGATCGGACTAGAGGAGACATCTTTTTACCAACCTGCTTTGATCCCAGAACAGTACGGAGTACCTATAGAGTTTTCGCTACCTCAACACAAACAATTCTTTTCTCCCGAACCATTGATTGAAAAGTTAGTGCATCTCATTGAGAAGGCGTGGAACAAGCGCACCTTAGGGTATCCAGATGGACCAGCAGAGTTCAAAGAGTCAGTCGTTAGAACCAAAAGAAGCAAGCCTAATTGTCCCAGCAATCCTGATGACGATCAAAACAAATCCAAGCATCCATGTAAAAGAATGTAAAACAGGGTTATTTGAAAGTTGTAATTCAATGAAAATCCTATTTGTCAAACAATTTTCAATAGTTCAATGAAATTTCTTTAAGTTTATTTGTGGATAATCATGGCATAAATTGTTTAATGGGTTGGTGTACAAAATTCAAAATGTAATCTTCTCTTTCAAAATATTTTACCGACTCCGTGTCGATGCAAACTCCGTGTTGATGAAATCGTTTTTAAAATTTGTACCGACTCCGTGTCGATGCCAGCTCCGTGCTGATGTAATCGTTTTTAAATTTTACCGACTCCGTGTCGATGCCAACTCCGTGTTGATGAAATCGTTTTTAAAATTTGTACCGACTCCGTGTCGATGCCAGCTCCGTGCTGATGTAATCGTTTTTAAATTTTACCGACTCCGTGTCGATGCCAACTCTGTGTTGATGAAATCGTTTTTAAAATTTGTACCGACTCCGTGTCGATGCCAGCTCCGTGCTGATGTAATCGTTTTTAAATTTTACCGACTCCGCGTCGATGCCAACTCCGTGTTGATGAAATCGTTTTTAAAATTTGTACCGACTCCGTGTTGATGAAATCGTTTTTAAAATTTGTACCGACTCCGTGTCGATGCCAACTCCGTGTTGATGAAATCGTTTTTAAAATTTGTACCGACTCCGTGTCGATGCCAGCTCCGTGCTGATGTAATCATTTTTAAATTTTACCGACTCCGTGTCGATGCCAACTCCGTGTTGATGAAATCGTTTAAAATTTGTACCGACTCCGTGTCGATGCCAGCTCCGTGCTGATGTAATCGTTTTTAAATTTTACCGACTCCGTGTCGATGCCAACTCCGTGTTGATGAAATCGTTTTTAAAATTTTACCAACTCCGTGTCGATGCCAACTCCGTGTTGATGAAATCGTTTTTAAAATTTGTACCGACTCCGTGTCGATGCCAACTCCGTGCTGATGTAATCGTTTTTAAATTTTACCGACTCCGTGTCGATGCCAACTCCGTGTTGATGAAATCGTTTTTAAAATTTGTACCGACTCCGTGTCGATGCCAACTCCGTGTTGATGAAATCGTTTTTAAAATTTGTACCGACTCCGTGTCGATGCCAGCCCCGTGCTGATGTAATCATTTTTAAAATTTTACCGATTCCGTGTCGATGCCAGCTCCATGCTGATGTAATCATTTAAAAAAAAAAACAAAAAAACAAAAAAACAAAAAAAAATCTTTACCGACTCCGTGTCGATGCCAGCTCCGTGCTGATGAAATCGTTTTTAATTTTACCGACTCCGTGTCGATGCCAGCTCCGTGCTGATGTAATTCTTTTTCAAAATATTTTACCAGTCCCGTGTTGATGCCAACATCACGTTAAGGTCGGCTCCAAGCCAAAGAACTCTTTCTTTAAAACTCGTTTGCTTTAAAATAAATAACTTTACCCGACCTAATGAAATGTCAAGCATTTTTTTTTTTGTAAATAAGATAGTAATGCTTGGTCTTCTGTACCCAAGGTGGCCAAACGAAAGAAGTACAAACACCCTGAGAAGCCTCCGTATTTCCTTCGATCTACATCAACTATGAGCAACTCAGAGGATCCACAACCTGCGACAAGTGAACTTGCCGAAGCTAATGCAATGATAGCGAAGCTCATAGAAACAACGAAAAGACAAGAACAAATGTTGATGGCTGTTTTTAGTAATACTAACTTCTTACAAGCGCAAGCCGCTCAGCACCAAGCATCTGGATCAAACCCGGAACCCCTTGAACAGACACGACCAGATCAACAGACCACCCCACCTCCTACGGTGCCAATGTATCAGGGCCCTCCACTTTACATCCCACAGAATCAACCACCCCCGGTGGTAATCCCAGATGATGAGTGTGACTTCAGGGTGCCTGAGGCCAAAAATGTCACTGATAACAAAATGGCCCAGCAGATAGAGTCTCTCCAAGAAGAGATGAGACGAATGAAAGGTGCAAATACTCTAGGAGGGACAAGATTCAGGGACCTTTGCTTTTATCCTAATGCACAGCTGCCGGCCAAATTCAAATGTCCGGAATTTGAGAAGTACAATGGGGTGGGGTGTCCTCTGTCACATTTAAAACTATACTGCGGATCCATGTGCCAATACGGCGAAGATGACAGGCTACTGGTGCAGTTGTTTCAAAGAAGCTTGACAGGGCCTGCACTCAAATGGTTTTCCGGATTGGACCATACGCTTATCAAAAGTTGGCAAGACTTGGCTGAAATGTTCTGGCATAATTATCGGTTCAACACAGATGTAGGTCTGGATCGAAATGATATGGCCAAGATGACTAGAAAGCAAAGGGAAACAGTAAAAGAGTACGCCCAGAGATGGCGGGAGTCTGCTTCACAAGTGAGGCCCGCAATGACTGAACAAGAGATGAACACCACGTTCATCTCAACACTAGGGCATGCCTTTTATACTCATCTAGTTGGACACACCACAGGCACCTTCTCAAATTTAGTTCAAGTGGCAGACCGGGTCGATGCCAACTCCGTGTTGATGAAATCGTTTTTAAATTTTACCAACTCCGTGTCGATGCCAACTCCGTGTTGAGGATCAAACTTGAAAAACCCCAAGTATGGGGACATTGCCAATGACCTAGTTTTATTTGTTTTGCTTATTTTATTTAATTTTTAGTTAGTTTCATGTTATTGTTTCTTTATTATTTTTTTCTTGTTGGTACGTCATTGATTGTTTGATTCTACTTGGAGCACTTTGATTTAACATATCATCTCTATGGTTTAATCAAGGGCCATTCGGAATGATCCGAAATAATACGAGATTTCGAAGGAATACTTTTATTGAGGATGAGATTTTTGGACTATGATTTTTTTTACATATATAAGTATATTTCGATTGAAAATTTGGGTGGGTGCTTGATCTTGTTACATATAAAAAGATTTTTTTTTAGTTATTCGTTTTTTCGCTTATTAGGTAGGTATTCGGTTTTATTTTAGTTTATTAGGCAAGAGAGGCTGCCCATTGACAGCATCTCAAACAGGTAAAAAAAAAAAAAAAAAAAAAAAAAAAAATTCTTGAATTTCTGTCGGCAGAAACTGTTGGGGGGGTGTGCGCATAGCAAATCAATCTGGGGGGCTGTTAATAAAAAACCCATTTTGTTTATTTCCATTCAACCCTTTTAAAAAAAAAAAATTTTTAAAAAAACCCATCTTCTTCTCCACCCAGCGCTGTTGAGACTTACGAATGTCAATCCTCAAGGGTTCCAAACCCACATTTTCGTGTTGCGAAGCTTGAGCGATCTAAAGATGGGATGTTTGATCTTGTTCTCGACCTCGCGCCCTCTTCTTAATCGGGTTTTCAATCATGTTCTTCGCGTTCTCAACAGAAACCGCTCGGTCTGACTGAACTGTCCACTCTGATCGGTTTTAAGCCTTTAATGTTTGAAGAAGATTCCTGATCTCATCTGATTTAGAGACGTGAGGTTTAGAATCGTCAAACCTACCAATCTCGAAGGTTTCCTCGTGAAATCGTTGCCTCTTGTGGCTGTTATAGAAATGGCAAAGTTTTAATGGTTCAGATAGATTAAAATCATTAGCAGGAGGTTCATAGAGAGATTCCTCTCATCACAGCACTGAAATGGCGAACAATTCGTCGAAAAATCCCATGTTACAGGCTGATCTCGACGATGTTATAGGTTGATCTCGACGCTGGTCTGCTGTTATGAGCTGATCTCGACGCTGTTCTGCTGTTATGAGTTTGATCTCGACGTTAAGCTCTGCTGATCTCGACGTTAAGCGTTGATCTCGACGTTAAGCTGCCGTGAGCTCGACGCTGGTCTGCTGTCGATCTCGACGCTGGCCTGCTGTTATAGGCTGATCTCGACGATTCAACCTGCTGATCTCGACGTTTAACCTGCTGATCTCGACGACTAGGCTACTGTTATAGGTTGATCTCGACGTTGAGCTCGACGTTATCCTGCTGTTTTAAAACAAAATCAATTTTTTTTTTAAAAAAAAAGGGAAATTAATTTGTTTCTAAAAAAAAGAAAAAATCAATAATAAAAAAAAGATTGGAGATTTTCTTTTTATAAAAAAAAAGGAGTTCAAAAAAACAACAAAGTCATTTTCTAAATGTTACCCATAGCAACATATATGCAAGTTTTCTTTGTTTTGTTTTTTGAATTTCCTTGATTGGCTCAATTTATTTTAGAAAAAAATTAAAAAATAAATGAACAAAACCATCCTCATTATCTCATCAATCATCATTATACCTTCAATTCAATACCCTTAGAAATTTCGAATTATTTCGGGTCGCCCCAAAACACCCTTGATTGGACTATAAAATTTATCAAAATATTGCGATGATCGGGACTATAAACTACCATGATTGGTATATGAAGGTGATGTGCATGCTTATTTCCATGGTTCGGACCATATTATTAATTCATGATAATTGCCTATTTAATGTGCCATAATATCATTGGGAATGCATGTTTGATGTTGGTCATAATGTTGATCATGATTAAATGTTTATGTGATTGGAATGATGCTTATATCCATATAATTCATGTTCTAATTGGTTTGATTGGGTCATGGGCCCATTTGTTTGGAAAAGGCCCCGGGCACACCCCACCTTACTTCGCACACACCACATGCACGTTTACCGCTTTACTCACTTACACGTCCCATTTAGCCAACGTGGCACTAGTGCGTGGCCCGGTCTCTTTGGAGATGCGACGTCATTCATGAAACCCACAACTCCAGTCACGTACCTTAGGGTATATCGAACTGGGGCATCAATACCGTCTGATCAAGTGATTCTGAGAGACATATTGATGCACCCATGCTGGGGTGACCTGAGCCTTTGTCCTATTGTAAGCCACACAGTCACATGTCCCGATTGCCAACGTAGTACTAGTACGTGGTCGGTCCCCTCGTGAGATGCCAAAACCATTTATGAAAGCTACAACTCTTGACTCGTACCCGTAGGTATAAAAGGTAATCTAAGTATATCAATTGCACTTCTTGGTCAAAACCGGTGCCTAAGCAAGATCTTGCCCCGCTGTACCCTACTGTACGAGGGGGATAGACTACGTCTATTCTAGACAAGAGGTATTTAAGTGGGCCCTTGCTCAGCATTGTGCGCCACCTCTCAACTGGAGATCAAACTGGCCCTTTTTGGCTTCAGAGAAGTGAATTGAGGTTTTAGATTATCACCTATACAGTATATCAAACCAAGTCCCACGTATCGAAAGGTATATAGGTGTGCTTGGGCAAGGGTGGCCAGATAAAAATGCATTGCACGTAGTAAGCCTAGAGTCTAGAAACCTTCCCCATAGGTCACGACTCGAACTTATCGTGGGTGTTCCCGGGTGTTTTTGAATTGAAATGCCTGTTGTTGGATGAATGTATGTGAGTGATGTGAATGATGAGATCAAAGTGTATGATTGTCCTTAAGGATCAAAGAAATTTTATTTTTGAAAATTAAAACGGGTGCACCGACCCAATAAAGAATCCATTCTTTTACAATGATGACCCATTCCATCCAGATCCAACAATCATGATGGACCGGGCCAGTTAAATCAAAATGGAAATCGAATTTTCAAAGAAGAGAAAGAAAATATTTTTCAAAAAAGATATTTTCCAAAAGAAGTGTTCTTTAGAAGAAACATTTTCCAGAAAATATATTTTCCAGAAAATATTTTCATAAGAATGAATTTTCCAAAAGAAAATAAATTAATCTTTTACATGGACCATTGGAAGAGTACTAAAATCCTCTTTTGTGTCAAACCAGGATGTTAGCCGCCGGCGATAACCCAATCGATCAGTTAGTCAAAACAACCGTCATAGGATGCACCCTGTAGAGAAGATCAATTTTGGGAGATTCATGTTGAGGAGTGCTCTTTACTTCCATGAGTTTGAGATAGACTGGAACCTCTTACATGCTATGGCTAAACGATGGAACCCCTACCTTCACATATTCCACATTGGGCGTATACACTTGTGCCCTACTCACGAGGATTTTTGTGGTATTATGGGGATATCCACTTCAGGACCTCTAGTCCGGCCCTCATTGAAGACCGGATATTCTGGTGCCCTCGCCACAGGATTGAATATTTCCAAAGAAGAAGCCAAGGCCCTAATCCATAACGGGAGACTGGATTTAGTACCTTTACTGGGCCCGTACGCTCCCGCAGTCATCCTATCAATGTAAAACTCGAAGCCTGGCGAGCCACTAGAGACTATCGATTATGCTTAGGAATCCTAGCCCAATACATACTGACCTCTAATAGTGATGAAAACTATCCCTGAGTCCTTCATAGATTTAGCCTCTCAACTCTCGAGGAAAGCCAACCCAGTGCCCCTCATCTTAGCTGAAACCTTCTCAGGTCTAGATGCCATAAAAAATGGTGAGCGGGAAAGCTTCAAAGGAAGTCCCCACTTACTCTATATGTGGCTTTGTGATCGTCTTAAGATTGTAGATGTTCCCTCAAACCTCGAATATGGGCCAGAACACTTCTCCAAGAGAAACCTGTTAGTGCGTCACAACTCAGTCAAAGCCTGGAGTAAATGGTTAGACTCTCGCTTAGCTCGTCATATCGGTTTTAGGTGCCCTTGGTGGATGACTGATCCCCCTGTTCTAGGAACCAAAGGATCCTACTATGTCCGTCTGATGGGTTTAGAAGAAACATCTTTTTACCATCCTAATTTGATCCTAGAACAGTATGATGTACCCATAGAGTTATCCTTATCTCAACCCAAAGCTTTCTTTTCCCCCGAGCCTTTGACTGAAAAGTTAGTACACCTCATCGAGAAAGCATGGAACAAGCGCACCTTAGGGTATCCGGACGGACCAGCAGAATTCAGAGAGCCAGTTGTTAGAACCAAGAGGGTCAAGCCTGACAGCAATCCTGATAACCATCAAGACAAAACCAAGCGTCCATGTAAAAATAGTTCAAATCAAATTTGTTGTGAAAGATGTTTTAATAAGAACATATTGTCAATCATTTTCAATAAAATTATCTTTCTTTTTTGAATAAATATCTCCTTTTCAAATACTCATTGTGTGAATGGATTAATTAATGGATTGGTGCACAAACCTCAATAAAATGATTCTTAAAAATGTTATCAAGGGGGTGACACTGAAATTGGTTAAATTCACCTTCAAAGAGGTTTAAGGGTTATCATTGTATCTAAGCTCAATCGTCCATCGTCTAGCTAGGGTTGTAAATCCGGTCAGTTAGAGTAAACGTCAATATCAAGTCAACAGTCAGAAATGACCTCAAAATTTCTCAACATCATCCAATTGTTCTTTGAAAATCATAGTGCTTCAATCCTACCGGTTGTAAGCAATGTCTCAGTTATCATCAAGCCCGTTTTGGGTAGTCTTGAGTTTTCATGGGTCATTTGGGTTAGCTCGAGTCTTTTTTTTTTCTAGCAAGGTCATGTCTTCCTTAGATTGAGTCTACTCTTTCTTATTGAATCAAGTTAGTTCGTCGAGTTTATAGAGGTGTCTATCGCCCCTTCTGAATTGATCGTACAAAAGAAATTTTTGAATATCTCGAGCGCATTAACGAATTAACTAATAATCTAGCTTCAAAGACAAGAAGATAAGAGTCAGGCTCAAGAAAGCAAAGGTCATTGACCTCGGAACAGAAATAAATTCCTAAAGAGATTCAAATAGAAACCATCTTATCTCTAGAGGAACACAAGGGGATAATGAATTTTCTCATAAATTTCAAAAGATTTGTTCGTGTGATCATATGGGGGTATGTTAGGTACAAGCTTGAGTGTTGTTCAACATGGACTAGATACTCGTCTATATCAATGGAATTAAAGAAGATGTTATAAAATGTATCAGTGCTATCCTCACTACATCTTAAGTTGCAAATCATATATTATCAGTCGATATAGGGATACTTGTTGAATTGATATCTGATAATGGGTCGTACTTCAAAACATAAATCACTACTCTATGTTTAAAGTTAAAGATCCAGAATCACAAATCATCCCCCTACCGTCCTCAAATCAATGGAACGGTTGAAGAAGTTAATAAGAGTTTCAAGACTATCTTAGAAAAATGTGTCAATCACATCGAGATTGGTCAGAAAAACTACCATTTGCATTCTGGGCATATCGAACCTCAATTCGATCTTCCACCGGAGCTACTCCCTACTCCTTAGTGTATATGGCATGGAGCAGTCTTGCCAGTTGAAATGGAGATTCCATCTCTCAGATTTTTTTAGTATAGAATCAATTGTGTCAGAAGCAGATGGGTTCGCCAACGGTATGAAGAGTTGAATTTGATCGAGGAAGGAAAAACGACTGAGAGCGTTGTATCACGTGCAAGCTTATCAAAGAAGAGTCGCCCGTGCGTTTGACAAGAAAATCAAGGCCCGTCACTTACAAATCGGAGATTTAGTACTCAAAGAGAACAAGGCACCTATTTTTGATCCCAGGGAAAAGTTCAAACCCAAAATTGGGAGGTCCGTTCATTATCAAAGAAATATTACCAGGAAAAGCTGTCAGACTTCAAGATCATGATGGAACCGAACTACCAGAGTCAACCAACCTTGACCGGATCAAATGGTACTAAATTTAAGGAGGCCATCTTTGGCCGAATCAATTTCCTGCTACCCTAGTTCATTATCTCCTTTCTTAGCCCTTTGCAGCCTTTTCAAAAAAAAAAAAAATGATGCCTTTTTCTTTCTCAGCCCGATCACCTAACCTAGGGGAGGGAAGTTCGAACTACGTTTTGGTCTGATCCCAAAATTTTGGGGTACGTAGGCAACCTGAGAAGTCACTTCAGGCCCGACCACATCAAAATAAAAAAAAATCTATTTCCCCACACAAAAAATCAAAAAATCAAAGAAAATTCAAAAGAAAAAGAAATTCAAAGTGGGAAAGAAAATTTAAAGAAAAAGAAATAACTTAAAAGGACATGCCACACAAGGGGCATTTGAGTTTTCGAGCCTCAAAATCCTTTTCTTTTTATACCCAGTCCTAAGCTTACCCATGAAAGTCCTCCTAAGTACCGTGCGAGAAGTCAAGGAAGATAGCAAAGCATGATTAGACAGCAACTCCATAAGTTCAGAAGAGAAGAAGAAGATAAAAAATGATGAAGCCTGCTAAGTTGAAAACCCGAAAAGGGCGACTTAGGCAAAAATTAAGGCAAGCTCGCAAGGTTGAAAATCTGAAAGGACAACCTTGGCAACAATTAGAGCAAAGAAAAAGAGAAAAGCTCGCTAGATCGAAAATCTGAAAAGGTGATCTAGGCAAAAGCTAGAGCAAGCTCGCTAGATTGAAAACCTGAAAAGGTGATCTAGGCAAAAGTTAGAGCAACAAAGAAAAATAGAAGAAAATCCCAAGCTGAGAGTGGTCCGAGCTGAAACATCAGAAGTCCGAATAATCAAGTTCAATACTTAGCTTAAACCAGGCATAGACTCAGAAGTCACAAGTATCTTGTCTACGATCGATCTGAAAATGTTTACTACCCCAAGTGAACCAAGGGAGATAAGGGTAAATTCTATGATGAGTCTCGAAAGGAAATAATTTTGTACTCTTGAGCCTGACTCAAAACCTTCAATAAAATTAATCAAAATTAAAAGTTGAGTCTTTATTGCGCTTGTGGTAATCAATTATTTCAAACCTTCATACAAGGGGCATTTTCTTTCTTTTGTTAATGTAACTTTTCCCCCTTATACTAGGGGCATTTTTTTTATGATGTGTTCAATTATTTTCAAGGCCATGGTCATTGTCAAACTAGGGGCATTTTGTCTTCGAGCAATGTTAATCCTAAAAAATAATAGGAACCCCAAAGTTAAGGTTACCCTCTTGATAACAGTTCTTTCGAAAAACTTTTGAGGTTCAAAAGAAATAAAAACTCAGTTTTAAGTTCATAAAACTTTTTGATAAATCCTTGAGGTTCAAACAAAAGCATTTCGGATCTCACATAGGAGATATAACATTCTTTCAGTCTCCAGATTCTTTTCCAGATTCAATCATTCTTGGAATCAATCATTTCTCCTCCAGATTCATTATCTTCCAGATTTATTCGTTCTCCGGTTTGTTCTAGTCGATTTTTCTCCAAATTCGTTCATTCTTTCCCAAAATTCATTCATCCCTCTACCAGTTTTGCTCAGTTTTCGCCAAGGATTATCTTGGATTTTGCTCAGTTGCCGCCAAGGGTTATCTTGGATTTTGCTCAGTTTCCGCCAAGGGTTATCTTGGATTATGCTCAGATACCGCCGAGGGTTTTCTCGGAACTATGCTCAGATACCGCCGAGGGTTTTCTCGAATTATGCTCAGATACCGCCGAGGGTTTTCTCGGAACTATGCTCAGATACCGCCGAGGGTTTTCTCGGAATTATGCTCAGATACCGCCGAGGGTTTTCTCGGATTATGCTCAGATACCGCCGGGGTTTTTCTCGGAATTATGCTCAGATACCGCCGAGGGTTTTCTCGGAACTATGCTCAGATACCGCCGAGGGTTTTCTCTCGGAATTATGCTCAGATACCGCCGAGGGTTTTCTCGGAACTATGCTCAGATACCGCCGAGGGTTTTCTCGGAATTATGCTCAGATACCGCCGAGGGTTTTTTCGAAACTATGCTCAGATACCGCCGAGGGTTTTCTCGGAATTATGCTCAGATACCGCCGGGGGTTTTCTCGGAATTATGCTCAGATACCGCCGAGGGTTTTCTCGGAACTATGCTCAGATACCGCCGAGGGTTTTCTCGGAATTATGCTCAGATACCGCCGAGGCTTTTCTCGGAACTATGCTCAGATACCGCCGAGGGTTTTCTCGGAATTATGCTCAGATACCGCCGAGGGTTTTCTCGGAATTATGCTCAGATACCGCGAGGGTTTTCTCGGAACTATGCTCAGATACCGCCGAGGGTTTTCTCGGAACTATGCTCAGGAACTATGTTCAGATTATATTCAAATTATGCTCAGTTTATATTCAAATTATGCTCAGTTTATACTCAGATTATGCTAAATTTATGCTCAGGTTTTACTCAGTTTCACACAGTGCACACACTTGCACATTTGCACTTTTTAGTCAGGAAGAATTCTCTAAAATTCAAGGATCTGACACTGTCAGTGAGAGTTTGCGCTCAAGGACCTGACAACCTTTTAATTCGGGGAGAGCTTTACCCTCAAGGATCCGAACACCTTGACGAATTGCTAAATCAGGCTGCAAAATGAACTGTCACTAGCTTTGGCATTCGGATATCGCACTATCTACCAAAATAGATTTGCTATCCAGTTTGCTTCAACCCTCTGCCAAAGAGGGGCATCTGTAGACACCCATTTTTGCATCCGCCTGATTAATCAACTCGTCAACCCGATCGCAAGGATTCCCAATGATGGATGTGTATTCCATTGTTTTACTTTGTTACCAGATTTGTTTCAGAAATCCAGATGAGGTATCTCGAATTGACAAAACCTTAGAAACCCGCTACGCTAGGAAAGTACGACCCCAGAAACATAGAATCATCATCTTGTAGACCAAAAAGAAGCTTCACGATAAAAATCATTAAAAATTATCCAAATTACCAAAATACCCCTAACCTCAAAACAACCCTAGAGCCTACGTTACGGTTAGGAAAACCCATTCGAACACATAAAATGACAAATCGGAACCAAATAAATCATTTCACCAATTTTAACAGAATTTGACAAAATTACGAAAATGCCCCTCATAAAGTTCACAATCATTTCACAAAAAAAATTTCATAAATAACAAAAACTAATATTTCCATTGAATTCCTTACGAAAAATCGATTCTAAAAACATCCTAGAACATTAAAAACCGACTTAAAACGTGAAAAGTCCTCTCCGGGGGCAAAACGGTAATTTCACAATTTTCATGATAAAAAATTCCGAAATTAATAAATAAAACATTAAATAATTAAATTTAAACATTAATGAAATTAATTTAAAATTTTGAATCTAAAAAATCGATTAATCGGACTCTCAGGCAAAATTGTTGAGGGTTCGTGGGATATTTCTTTAAGGACCCCTCCATTTGGGGGTCCAAAGAATTAAAGAAATAATGGAGGGACCTTCTCCAAAAATTTAAAGTAAATCAAGCAAGACTGAAGTCAAGGTATTAAAGTCAATCAAGTGAGACTGAAGTCAAAATTAAAGTCAATTAAGCAAGACTGAAGTCAAAATAT
>NW_028237298.1:0-33417 GCF_017979445.1 Akebia trifoliata
GAACACAATGATCATACAAGGCCTAAACCTATATTCCTTACAAAACTCCAATAATAACAATTGGAAAGGAGAAAATCAAACCCAATTGTCAGAGCTTAGATTTCACAGTATCATCATCCTTCACCAATGCATTTCATATGTTGCCATTCCTGTCAAAGCATGTGTCTACCATTAACTCTCAGTATCATGTACTTAAATGAACTAAATTGATTTAACAATACATGTGTTTTTTCTTACCATGTCAAATCCATATCTTTTTGGCCTTCTTCTTCCCCTTCTGAGACTCCAACCTACACCAAGGCCCAGCTTGGTATGTAGCAAATCTGCAAATGCAAGTAATTTTCTGAAATTAATTTTACCGATGCTTGGTTACAGAATGATAATGATTGCATCGTTTTACAGCACAAAAAGTACCGCAAATCATTTGCAAAATCACAATGACAATTTTCTTAGCAAAGATAAACCAATCATAAAAAAAGATTCGCAAGAGATTTCCTAATGGTCACCAAGCTATAGTAAATCAATCATCAAACCATTTGCAAATGCAAATGATTTGAAGCGTACCAAGCAGGGCCTAAAGTGCACCTCAGTGGCACATATATAATTCAAAAAAAAACAAAACAAAACAAAACAAAAATTGTGAATCTACTTCATAAGAAACTCAAACTTAAGTTTTTATTTTTGTGTTTCATTCCATCAAAGTCAGAGACCTGTTAACTAGTTCTTTTTCCACCATATATAATCCAAGCAAAATTCATGTATCTACCTCATAAGAACTCAAGCTAAATTTCTTTTTCTATAACAGAGTTCATTCAGCAGAGTCAAACATCATAACTAGTTCTTTTTCAATAGTTGAGTTCAGCCATGACTAAGTAATGGCTTGTGGAAATAGATTCAGAGGCCCAAAGTAGATTAACAAAGAGTATGATAGTTCTAACTAAGGCCCAATGGACCCATCTTGGCAACAAAAAAAGGTTAATTGAGTGAAGAAGATGCAGCAAGAGCACAAATAACAAATAGCAAAATATGTTACTCGTGTCACTCACCATAGACATGGTGATATAGCATGGTGGTTTTTTTCAGAATTTCATCAAACCATTTTGGGCCTTGCATTCTTTATGAAAGTACCAACTCCTTTCATTATCTGGTTATCAAACTATGTAATAGAATGCCTGAAACAATAGAAACTACACAACAAAGAGTGGAGGTGGTAAGAAAACTGAAATACATTGATTAGAGCATTCTATGCTTTCTCACTGACCATAACAGCCATATGTGTGAGTTCAAATGTGTTTGTCCTCACCAGGGTGCCTCCCCAAGTTGCAAATTGCAATTACATTGATAGGAGCATATTCTGCCTCAACGAACACCCAGTTAGCACCTTAAACAATGTCAAATGCACCACTTCGGCAGCTCCATGAATCTACATAATTTTAAAGTATATATGTGTGAATAAGATGAGAAAGGGAAACCAAATCAACAAAGCAATGTAAAAAACAAAGAAAAGAAAGATGACTAATTTAGAAGCTTTGGAGGTGTCTACTTTCTAAACCTGCATTCTTTGGAAAAATCCAATAGTGGCAATGAGAAAGGGGAGAACTCAAATCCAATCACTAAAGCATAAAATTTCACAATTTTGGAGTCAGAGATACAGCGTTAAATGAAAAACATATAAACAGTGTTGATGGTAATCTTTCGGAACTGTACAAACACCACTATTTTACATTCACACAGCCACTATTTCCATTCCATTGCCATTATTTCAAGCAAGGGTCATAACCATCAAAACAGAGTATGTCCTCTAGCTTTAAAGTTTTCTATTTAAGGAAAGATGGTAATTACAATCTAAAATGACTAATAAAATATTACCGAGAAGAAATGAAGTTGCAATCAATGGACCAAATCATCCGCCTTCTCTCACGAAATAATACATGTCGTTGAGTCCACCAATGTATTTCTTATCCCGCCATTCTTGTCAAATCATGTGTATCCCATTAACACAGTAACATATACTTAAATGAACCAAATTGATTTAACAATATCACCATTTTCATTAAGGCGCCATACCTTAACTATTTCATGGACTGCCATTCGTTTCAAATCACAGGGTTCTACATTCTTATCTTACCACCTCAAATCCATATCTTTTATGGATTTGGCCTTCCTGTTCCCCTTTTGAGACTCCAACCTGCACTAAAGTTCATTTTCCTTTGAAAAGCAACTGAAATAAATTGAGAATGGATAACAAATCGGCAAAGCAATGTCAAAAAAAAAAAAAAATGCAGTTGAGTAATTCAAAAGCTTTGGAGGTGTCTACTTTGTAAATTGGTTGTCTTTAAAGTGTTTGAACCCCAAACCTAGCTTCAATAGTTTCGAGAGAATCAAGAATTTAGCCTCACAAAAAATGGGTTGATTGAGTGAAGAAGATGCAACAAGAGAGCACCAATAACAAATAGCAGAATCTGGTACTCGTATCACTCACCATTGACATGGTGTTGGGGCATCGCGACTGTTTTTTGTTTTTTGTATTTTCATTCCCTTTTGGGTCTTGCCTTCTTTATGAAATTATCAACTCCCTCCATTATCTGGTTTTCAAAGTATGTATTAGAATGCCTTAAACAAATGTACATGTAACTAATCACAGATCACGAGAGACTTTACGGGCAAGAAACCAAGGTAATGGAAAGAAACAAGGAAATGAAACGGACTTGCATAACAAAATTTTGATCAGGGCATAGCCGAAAACATATCATAGAATTCCCTTTAGTAGGGCGAAAAGCCAAAGGAGTCATCCCTGATCCAACCTGCTTGGCAAACAGAAGAAAAAAAAAAAGAGGCTAATTTAATGTGTTAACTTTAAAAGTACTTTTTGGAGACTCATCCCATTGAATATAAATTTTTTTTGAAAAGTATAATATATTGATCAGAAAGGGGAAATAAGAAACAATGAGGCCGAGAAAGCCTCAAATAAGAACAAAAAAGAAAAGAAAAACAACATTAGTAATTACAAAATGAGTGCCATCTAAACACAAAATCATCAAATGTAGTCCCCGCAAACTCTATATGCTGCTTTGACCAAAGGTATAACAAACCCAAGATCTCCAAAAAACCTGCATGAGAACTGCTACTCTGATTATTGAACACTCTGTTATTTCTTTCGTTCCAGATCCCCCAAGCGATAGCTGAGGGGAGCAAAGCCCAAAGCCATTGAATATAAATTCAACGCCAAGGCCTTGAAGTTTAGTTTCTTGGGTGCACCTGAATAGTATGATCATTTTTTATTAAAACTAGGTTTGTCTTTAATTGTAAAAGACAATGAAAAAAAACATAAATTGGGTCCATTTTCCATTATAAGCAGTTATAGTCAACTGTGAGCTCATGGATGTTTGAGCCAACCCTTTGATTGACTTTGGGTCACATGGACCCCCTAAAACATCTACTCTAAAAATATTAACAGAGGAATTATTTATAGATGGTTCATAAAACATCTTCTACTGTAAAAGAAAGTGCATAATAGGAGTGTAGAAGGAACAAAGGCGTCAGCTTCAAATCCAATTAGCTGGGCAAGCAAAAGATATCACTGTGAGATTGTACTGTGGGACAATGCACAAGATATGTTAGGCAAGGACTTCAATTCAATGGGTGGGTGGATTTTGAAAATACTTTTAGACGCCCTTCCCATTGAATAGAAGTTAGAAACAAACATCTAGAATGAAATAATCTAGGGTATCATGCATGATAGGATGTCACCTGGAAGAAACCAAAGTGAAATTCGAGAATGTGTGACCCATCAAAAAGAAAAAGAAATGAGAAAATGTGTGTGTGTGTGAGAGAGAGAGAGAGTACCTGGATTGCAAATTGGTCTAATTTGCTAGTCTTCCAACGCTAACCATTCGAACCATTCTTGTGAGTACATGAATTGTCTCAAGTTGGGTGCACAATGAGGTCTAAGCAGAGCCTCTTCAATTTCAAGCAGTTTCCAGTTTCAATAATTTCCAAAAAATGAAAATTTAAATGTTTCCTTGCCTAGGTGAGGCATGTTAGTTCTAGTAGATCCCATAAGCTTAGTTTACACAACCGAAGGAACACATTACTTTTACGCATCTCTGCAATTATTTCCTTCATGCCCTTGCATCCATACACTTTTAAAGAATCAAGTTGTTGCAGGCCTCCAAGTGCAAAACTCAACGTGCATATAAATCATTGTAACGATCTGAATAAGCAATGGAAATTACTGTCTTGTAGTGAGAGAGAATATATAAGTATGGTAGGCAAAAATTTCTGATTTAGGAACAAAACCACATTAAAAACATGTATACTGGATCCATTTTCCATTACTAACAGTCATAGCCAACTATGATCTTACAGATGTTTCACCAACCCTTTATTGACTTATGAGTCATGTGAACTCAATAAAAAAATGGGGAAATTAATTGTTAGATTGGCATATAAAGTCCTCCCCCCCCCCCCCCCCCCCAAACAAAAAGAACATATCAAGAGGTTTTACGTGGAAAATATTTGGAGAGTCCATGGAGCTTCCAAGGGGTGTGTGGCTTATGTAGATACTGTAACCATACAGGGCCTAAACATGCATTCTTCAAAAAAATCCAAAAGTAGCAATGGGAAAGGGGAAAACTCAAATCCAATAACTAGAGCTTAGATTTCACAATTTTGGAGTGAGAGATTCAGTGTTAAATGGAAAACATATAAACAGTGTTGATGGTAATCTTTTAGGACTGTACACACAGAACAATTTTTCATTGACACAGTTGCTATTTCCATTCCATTACAATTATTTTAAACAAGGGGCATAACCATCGAAACAGAGTACGTCATCTAGCTTTTAATTTTTCTATTTAAGTAAAGATGGTAATTACAATCTAAAATGACTAATAAAATATTACCTAGAAGAAATGAAGCTGCAATCAATCCACCAAATCATCTGCCTTCTCTCACAAAAGAGTGCATGTCATTGAGTCCACCAATGTATTTCTTATTCCGCCATTCCTGTCAATTCATGTGTATCCCATTTACACAGTATCATATACTTAAATGAACCAAATTGATTTAACAATATCATCATTTTCATTAAGGCGCCTTATCTTAACTATTTCATGGACTGCCATTCGTTTCACATCACGGGTTCTACACTCTTATCTTACCACCTCAAAAATCCATTTCTTTTTGGCCTTCCTGTTCCCCTTTTGAGACTCCAACCTGCACTAAAGTTCATTTTCCTTCGAAAAGCAAGTGAAAATAAAATGAGAAAGGATAACAAATCGTAAAGCAATGTTTAAAAAAAAAAAAAGCAGCTTAGTAATTCCAAAGCTTTGCAGGTGTCTACTTTGTCAATTGGTTGTCTTTAAAGTGTTTGTACCCCAAACCCAGCTTCCATAGTTTAGAGAGAATAAAGAACCTGGCCTCACAAATGGGTCACATGGACCCTGTAAAAAAATGGGGAACTAACAATTAAATCAGTACATAAAGACCTTACCCAAAACCAGCAGCAGCAAGGATATGTAGGGAAAAGGATTTGTAACATGAAATTACCTTTAACTTTTTGTATGGAAAATGATAAATGGAGCTTTTACAGGAACTCAATTGAGTATCATCTAGCACATAAACTTGTAAATGTTAAATTACTTACATAATCACACACACAAAGAAAAAAAAAAAAAAAAGAAAAGAAAAAAGGAGGATCATTGTCGATACATGATACTGGAAATTAGTAAATTTCCGTGCACACAAATACAAACCATGGAAAAAGAGGTCCACCAAACAAATAGCATATCAGTAGTATTTTACAGTCCAAATATTGGAAGATGAATTATTTACACATGGTTGATATAAAATCTTCCACTCTACCAATGTAAAAAAGGAAGAAGAAAAAAAGTGCATGTGGCATGTGCCGAAATCATTATAATAACCTCCTAATAATTGCATACTGTCCATGGATGCAGTGATAGGAGTGTTGAAGGAGCAAAGGAATCATTTTCAAATCCAATAAACTGCACAAGAAAAAGGAACCATTGTGAACTTGTAGTGTGGGATAACACAAAGTGAGTTAGGCAAGAATTTCAATTCAATGGTTTGATTCTGAAAATAAAAGACTCGCCCTATTGAATAGAAGTTATAAACTAACGCGCTTAATGAAATCTTTGAAAATTTTTCTTTAAAAGAAAATTTCTACAATTTTGGTGGGTGGGTCAGAAATGCCAGAACAACAAAAAAACTGAAAAAAAAAATATAACATTGAAAAGTTTCTTAAGCTTACATATAGACCTTATGGTCACATTAGAACATTTATTTTTTCGAGAAAAATTTCATTTTTCGTGGTTTGTGTTTGTTGTTGAAGGTAGGGGTCGCAATCTCAACACGACACGAAGTTAAGGGAATTTTTGGTACAAATTCCAATTTCCAGTGTGTATTCATTGCACTTTAACGTGTGCCCTTAACGAGACCCTATATTATATAGGACCTAAATATACATTCTTCAGAAATCTCAAATGGTAGAAATAGGAAGGAGAATTCAAAGCCAGACCCAATTATGGGGAGCTTAGATTTTTGGAGTACGAGATTGTTGTTAGAAAGAATATGAAGAAAATTGAATTTGCATACTCTGGACTTCACATTCACACAGACCATTCTACAGTACAGTGAGAAAAATAATACAGGGTATGGTATGTTATAGATAACTTACCTACCTTAAAGAAACCAATAATAAGCAGAAATAAAATTGGTCCACTTCCTCAAACAATATCTTCTTTCATGTGGACCCCACTATTCCTGTATTCTAAAGAATATAGAGGTTCCCCAAACCTAACATCATTTTGAATCTTTGATTAGTAAAGTAGATAATGTATGTATGTGTGTGTGTGTGTATGAGAGAGAGAGAGAGAGAGAGAGAGAGTACCTGGCCTTGGATTGTAGTTTTGATCTGAAGCCTTCATCATCCAACTCTAACCCTTGGAGCCATTCTTTTGTTGAGCAGTTGAATTGTGTCAAGTTGGGAGCGCTATGAGAGCCTAAGGGGAGGCTCTTCAGTTTTGGGCAGCTAAAAATTTGAATAATTTCCAAAGATGGAAAATCAAAAACTATGTTCCGTTGCTCTCCTCCTCCTCCTTCTCTTGAGTATAAGCATGTTAGTTCTGGTAGATAACTTAAGTTCAGTACCCTCAAACGAGGGAACACATTACTCATCTTACGCATCATCTCCATCTCTTCTTCTTCTTTCACCTTCTCATCCTCATCCTCCTCTGCCATTATTATTAGCTCCTTCATGACCTTGCATTCAAACACGTCTAAAGAATCAAGCTGTTGGAGGCCTCCAAGTACACCAAAAATATTTCTCAACGTGAACACATTCTTCAACCTGTTGCACCTACATACAAATACCTCTTTGAGGTTGTTGAAACTCCCAATTGGTATTGGTATGCCTCTACCACCCCCCCATATATTTATCAATCCAGGTAGGTTATACAACTCTAATTTCCTCAATTTGGGAAGAATATGTAGTAGTAGTAGTTCATCATGATCACACCCATGTCGCCCTTCTTCTTCTTCTTCTTCTTTCTCTTGAGAGTGAAAAACATTTTGCAATTTGTAACAAGCAGCCACCTTTAGATGTTCAAGATTTTGCATTCTTCCCCGTAGAAAACTATATGAGAATACGGCTTTCCCCAATCTGTCACAATGAAACACTTTTAGGACTCTTAGGCTTCCAAAGAAACCTAACTGATGAGATGGAGATGGAGATGGAGGTGAAGATTGAGAAGAAACTATTTTCTCAAAATTAATGAGATATTCCATTTCTTGACAATTTTCTAGAACAAGAAACTCTAAGCAATCATTATCAAATAAACAATCCAATTGTTCAATACTATTCACATCTTTGCATCTGACTAAACATAGCGCCTGTGTTCTTTTCAACAGCACCCTAATCCAATTCTTCAAACTTGGACTTAACATGGTAAACCACATTTTTCTAAGGGCCCCTTCGTAATTAAGAGGATAATATGGTTGACATGAAGTTTAAGGCGGAATCTATTTAATTTTTTCCAAAGGCCATCTGACATTTCCTCAAATAAACATTTCTCATTGTCCAAATCCACTTCTAGAGATGTCAGACGATTTAACGATGCTAGCTCAGTAAATCTAGCTAATGCTCCATCATTTTCTCCACCAACATCACATTCCCATCCAGAAAAGCTATGCCGCATGTTCAATATTTCTAAACGAGTTAACTTTGATATCACCCCTAAAGGTATCCTTCCAAGATTATATGTCTCTCCCAGATCCAGTAGCTTCAAATTGGTCAGTTCACATATTGCATTTGGCAGCTCAAAGATACTGCGACACCCACATAGGCAGAGTATTTCGAGTTTTACCAACCCTCCAAGAAGAGATACATCTTTTAATTCATAACACGATTCCAAACGTAGTGTCTTAAGGTTTGTTAGGCACGACAGTGACAGGGGCAACGATACAATGCTAGTGTCGCTTAGATCCAAAACTAGAAGAGAGGGCATCCATTTGAAGAAATTATCTGGAATATCTTCCAAATATCGATTTTTCTGCAATAATAGAGTTCGGAGATTGGGAAACTTTGGCTCTGCAGGGACCATCGTAATTTTATTGCCCACCAATGAACTCCTCTTATATTCTCTCATGGTTTTGCACTCAGGCCACTCTTCCAATCCTATTCTAGCATTTACAAGAAATCCATGCTCATCACCCATTGAAATTTTTATGGCCATATCTCGTAAGACATCGTGCATTTTCACTTTCTTGTTATCATAATCACCAACCAACAACAAACCACAATCCTTCAGTCTAGAGACAATATAATACACTTCATCCAGTGTATCTTCCAAAATTCTGTCCACCTTCAAGAAACCTTCCCCAACACCGTACCACAATAGGTACTCTAAATCAATGTTTTCGTCTTCAGGGAATAGGGAGCAAAACAAGAAGCATAATTTGACATCTTCACCTTTTAGGAAGTCGTAACTAAATCGTAAAGATGAAAAAACATGATCTTCTTGTTCACTTAGTATAGAATTTTGTAGTTTCCTCAGTGCATTTCTCCATATAATACTATCCCCATTCATTCTCAAAGACAATCCAACAGTTACAATTGCCAATGGCAAACCTTTGCACTCACTCATGACAAGTTTTGCAATAGGTTGCAATGTGGGAAAATCAACTACATCGCCGGCTTTTTCCTTGAAGAGGATCCATGATTCATCATAAGACAATGGTTCCAATTTAATGTTACTTTGTGCGCCCATTTGGACGCAAACACTTTCTATTCGAGATGTCACCACGATTTTAAGACCCCTATGATCAGTTTCACGAGGGATTCCTATAGCATATAAATCTAGCATCTTCCACACATCATCCAATATTATGAGAACTGTTTTGTTCAGCATCAATCCCTTGGACACCTTGTTAGCCCTTGGAAGTAGAGAACGCTCTTGATCTTCAAACTTAAAGCCCAACCTCTCAGCCATCTCATCTTGGATTCTTTCCAAGTTAGGGTTGCTGGAAACAATCACGAATATAACTTTCTCGAACATTTTATTTCTTTCAAGTTCATTGTTTAATCTTTTCATTAGAGTAGTCTTCCCCACACCCCCCATTCCATGAACTCCTATGGCTCTAATTCTCTCGTCCCGTAATGCTTCCATGAGCTGATACAATGCATGCTCTATGGGTTTAAGGCCCTCCACATAATCACTAGGCATTGGTACGACACTTGGAGGAGGTAAAACACGTGACACCTTGCTAAAGTTTCCTTTTTCTAGGTGTTTCTCGACAATAACTACATTGTTTACTGCTGTTTTACTGGCCCTATAACGAGAGCTCCAATCGGGACACAATCCCTTGAGCCACTTCTTGTTCTCACTTTCTTCTCTTCCTACATTTCTTGTAGCAAGTGCAATCTCATTTGCTCTTTTGAGCCACCATTGTACCTCTTCAATGGGTTCTTCGAGGTTTCGAAGAGATTCATTGATCCTATTTTGTATGTCTTTCTTCCTTGTTTCTAAATTTGTCACTTGATTTCTAAGGTTTTCAATATTGGTCTTATAATAGACCAAATAATTGATTCGGCGTTCAATGGGAAACCATAAACATTTTCCCACTTCAGTTACAATTGAAACAAGAAATTCCATAGCTTTCTAGGCGAAGCAAATGTTGAATTTATGTATTGTAAGGGCAACAACTAAAACAATTGCGTACTATCAGGCAACAAAATTACCAGTAACATAACGCAACAACGAAGAAAGATTGTCTAGTGTACCTCAATTCTTGCTTGATACAATGGTCTTTCCTGTGGGCAAGCAAGTAATAAGAAAACACATCAATAAAATGATATAGCAAAGAAACAGGCCTTAGAGGACACAAAAAATATATAGTAATGTAATATATATATATATATATATATATATATATATATATATATATATATATATATATATAAGAAAATGATTTTTCTTGATGATGGCAAGGCCTAAGAAAATGATAACCAATGTCAAAATTATCCAGACTGAATCAATAGTGAACCCAGAATTGGTAACAAATTGGGTTCAAAAGGTCATTTGAAGCCATCATCGATTTTAACAATAATGCAATTCAACCATCAATTGATCAACTTTTTAAACAGATTTTAAATACAAAAACATGGGAAATCAAATATAATTTCCTATGTCAAGATTCTTTATTAGTCAAGACTTTAAAACTATAAAATTCCATGTTATTATTTTATACGAGACAAACAAAATGATTAAAACAATCATCTACAACTCTTGCCCAAGTTGAGAGAAGGCGACCAAAAAAAAAAAAAAACTTGGGACAATGACTGTGAAGGACTCTTTATTGAGAATATATACTAAATAGTCCTAATAACGAATACGGACCATTCAAGTCGAGTTTTACAATTATATTTAATTATTTATATATTTTAATAAATCTGACATATATAGATCAAATCAGTTTGATGATGTTGATAACCACACTCATCTCCATCGTCATATATGTGAGTTAAAGATGGTTGGTACGTGCGGCCCGGCAAAGCAAAAAGTAAATAAATAAATATTTTTTAAAGATTATTAATTTTCATATATATATAATTGCTAAATATTATGACCAATGATAAACTAACTCAAGATTCACTCATCGAAGTGGATGTATGTATGGAATCGTAGATTTTTTTCCTTGTGTATCTGAGAGAAAAAGATTTATGGTTTTGCGCACATGCCATGCCAACAAGTGCATTTCGAGTGGCTTTTTTCAAATCAATTTATCGCGACTCTAATATTATATATACTAACTCGTGAGTGACATGTGCAAATGCATTGTGTTTTACAAAAATTAGGATTTACGCATGCTTAGAAAAAAATTTCGATGTATAATATATTTTATCACTTAAGGGTATGTTTGATTGCACATGGAAAATAGGGTGGAAAATCAATTCCATGGAAAATGATATTTTTCAAGTGTTTGATTGCACATGGAAATGGAATTCATTTTCCACCCCATTCAAAAAGTCCACTAAATCATGGATTTCACTTCCCACCCATATGGGTGGGAAAATGAAATCCACCCATATTTTCCATCACCAATTCTTCCCTACCACCACCACCACCACAATCACCACCACCACCACCACCACCACTACCACCACCACCACCACCACCATTATACTAACCTCGTCATCACCATCGCCGTCGCCATCGGCTCCGTCTCCGACCACCTACTATCTTTCTTCTTCTCATTCTTCTCCATCCCTCACCTCATCCGCCACCACTACCACCACGTTCTCCCTCCCATCTTCCTCACTTACCTCCGTCGCCACCGTCACCGCCGCCACCGTCGTTGCCGTCGTCGCCTCCACCGTCGTCGCCGTCGTCGCCGCCACCATCGCCGTCGTGGCCGCCACCGCCGCCGTCGCCGTCGTGGCCGTCACCGCCGCCGTCGCCGTCGTGGCCGCCACCACCGTACTCGTCGCCGTCGTGGCCGCCACCGTCGCCGTCGTCATGGCCGCCACCTTCGTCGCCACATCCTCCCCCCTCCCTCTTCCTCGTCATCTTCTTCTTCCTCTCCCCCTCCTATCATCTTCTTCCTCCTTCTCCTCTTTTTCTTTTTTCTTATATTTTTCCATGATTTTATCCATGCGAAATCAAACAATGGAATTTGATTTTCCAACCCTACCTATTTTCCACAACTAATTTTCCATGGATTTCAAATTCCATGGAAAGTGACTTTCCATGCAATCAAACATACCCTTAATATATTATAAAAGGTTTTTTTATAATTTAAAATATAGAATAATTTTAAAGAAAAAAAATAAAAGGATATTTTTATAATTTTATAAAACTAACATAGATATACAGGTCATGGGATTATATGAGGCTTCTTACAATTTTAGAATATTAATTAACAAAAATTTTAATATAATGTGACCTTAAGAAATTAAGTAATGTGATTTTAGGAGTGGTGGGATTGAAATTTTATTAAATTTGACAAAAATAACCTTGAAAATATAAGGTCAAATGCAAATGTGGAGGTAAATTTTGTTTTCCACACTTTAGTCGAACCACTTTATTATGGCTTCTCTAGTTATAGAAGTAAAAATATAATATATTAAGAGAGATTTACCGGGCAGACCTTTTTGTTGCAATTTTATTACAAAAACCCCTTAGGTTATCGAGTTGGTTACATGAGCAAAACTTAGTTTATGAATTAGGCTACTATGACTAACTTAGTAAATTTTCAAATCGTACTGAGGATCATTGGCCCCTATGGATTATTAAATTAGCAATCCAAGAACACAGCCTTCTAGGTTTCATGGGAAAACTCATATTCAAAAAAAAAAAAAAACTTTTGAGAGCTTGGTCATTAGTGTTGAAAATGGATGGTTAACGAACTCTCGAACTTAAAACTAAAATTTAATGGTAAAAATTTACCTTTGTTTTTCAATTTTTTTGAAAGTTCTTAGAATTTTGTCCTTAACAACCCTGTGGCATCATACATGTTTTTAGATGACACAAATTGATGGGGGTTAGAATCCACTCCAAAGTATGTTAAATACATAATAACTCCATAAATTTGAATTTTATGATGTGGATCCTACCCCAGGGTTTGCTGGGTAACAAACTTTGTAAAGTGAGGTTTGGTGGGTAACAAACTTTGTGGAGGGATAAATTCTTTGATCGATGAGATAACGACACGTGTCACTAAAGAATAAGAGGCATCACGGAAAACATACTTCCGACATGTGTGAGTACAATCGCTTCGATTGTTCACCAAGAGAAGGAGCTTGGACGGAGGTCAAGAAAACAGGGATCCGTAAGTGGAAAGGACTCTAATCTTTGAGATTTCAGGATTTGAGCGACTGACTTAAAAGGGACTCTTATAAAAAGATTCTCATGCGATTCTTATCCGAAAATAGAAGGAGATAACGTAGGAAAGCGTGCAAAATGAAAACTCCATCTCTATAAATAGAGGAGGATCCCCATATCAAAGGTACACAATTTTTCAACACAAAAGCTCTATCTAATTTTCTCTATAATGAACTTAGGCATTAGAGACTCTGTGGAACAAAGACGATCTCGAGGAGTTGCAGTCCATCCGATTGAAAGTAGGAAGATCTCGAAGTGACCATGAAAATCACGTCTACAATTGGGGTCGTTCTTAGGAATTAACAAAAAACATGATATACACATGACAAAACACAATGGAATAAGAATGATCTCAAAGAGTTGCAGGTCATCTAATTGGGAAAAAGAAGATCTCAAGGTGATCACAAAAATCACCTCTACAAACTTCATAAAGTAAGGCTCCCTTGGAATTGTCAAAACTCCAAGGGAGTATTTATAATAAAAGTGCAACAGTTAGATCTCCCAGGTAAATCTCTCATATTAGGATTTTAGATTCAGACCTCAACAAGTATCGTCAGTCTTGATTTAACAATTTACTCACATGAAGAAAAAAAAAATATTATCAAGGAAGATTTGAGGATCTACCACCAATATTCAAACTTTAATTTTTACGACAATGTTTCTTTGAACAATAGTGGAGACAATAAAAGGCTAATATTTAGGATGAAAGCTAGCAAGAAATGACATAGCTAGAGGACACAATAAATATAAATATATGTCAATATTTAGGAGGGATTTCACCATCTGAGTGTCATTAGGATTCTTGAAGATTTGCCGCCACACCAATTTTTACTTAAAAGACACTAAACCTTTAAAAATTTAGCAGTAATTCACATATATGGATTGGTGTGTTACAAGTAAACTTTGCTGTGTTAATAGAAGCTCTCTATTAATAAATAGTTTTCTATTACTTTCGCATCTTACTTCCCCCCCCCCCCCCCTATCTTACCTTGAAGAGTAGATTATAAATAAGGATTTAGGTTTGTGAGAAAGAATTAGGAGAAATCATTTTAAGGTTTTGCCCCCTTGAAATGTCAAGTGCGTCAAGGTCGAGCACTCCAAATCACTCTTACTTTAAAGAGAAAATACTACTTTCCATACCTATCAATCATATATTACCTAGGGATGTACATTCAGTAAATCTGAATCGAATTTTTGGATTCAGTCTGGGTTTAGCTAAAATTGAGAAAAATCCAAAAATCTCAGACTTGGTTCAGGTTCAAATTTTTAAGGTCAAAATCGAACCCAAAGTGAACCGAAAGTTTCAGGTAATTTTCAGGTTTGAATTTGGGTAGAATCGAAATTCAAAGAATTGAATTTGAAATAACTATTATACAAAAGTGTGTTTAGGTGAGTCGAACCACTACTTTTATTTAAATTATATATGCATATATCAATAGCTTTAAATCATGCCTAATTATGCAATTATAAAAAAACAAATTTATTTGTCAATGTAGAACACCATTTCTTAATCTTCAATGAACCCTAAAAACTATACTAAATGGAAACGATAAAACATAATAAAGAAAAAGAGAACAATAAATGAATGATTTTGCATACCTTAATTAAAGAATGGAAGAAATAACCAATCTCCTCAATCAAAGAATGAGCATTTGGAAGTATATCGACATGTTTATATATAATGAAAGAAAGATTCAAATCTATAGAATGAAGCAAGAGATAGTCCAAAGGAAAGGAAAGAATCACTAAAGTAATATTTGATTTTGATTTGCTACCTTGCTTTCACCTCTCTACTAAATTTGTGATAATGTTGTAGTTGTTGATATTATTTATTATTTTTTAGTAAAATAAATATTTATTAAATTCAATTAAAATATAAGATATGATTTGTTTTTATTATGTTTAGGTTAAATGGGTTCTTTTGTAAGTAGAAGGGCATTTTTGTATTTATATATGGGTTGGGATCTGTAGAATCATCAAAGTGAAGTAGTGAAATGTTCACATACGATCTCGATGGTGTGTATGCAATATCCAATAGTTGAGATTTATGCGTATCTTAATAACATATATCTCAGAGATACTTATCCCGAGGATAAGTCTAAGGCATTGGATTTTTGTATTTAAATGATTGGGATCATTTGTTTTTTCCATGAATTAAGGAATCCTGATCCATTAATTATTTATATGAGAGGATATAATTTGTTGTTGAGGTCGCTCGTGACAGCGTTCGTGCACATGCGTATTGCACTTGGGCACATTGAGGTGCACTTTGCACATATGCATCTTCACGAGAAACTTGAGGATCACTTTTCTATTTGCTAAATCAAATTTCAGGATTCGATCTCGTTCGTTGGATGATCAAAGTAGGTATAAGACTATGATTGATGATTTAGATGAGCTTGACTGATAGTATTCATCAAAGGGGTTTGATCAGGAAATTCCGGTTGGACCATTAGTCAATGTGGTTTAATCGTGTACAAACACAACTAGATCATTGGCCAATGGGATTTGACCTGGGGTCAATCACATTTGACCAACTCCAAAAGGCATTCTCTTATTTCATGAAGAGTTGCAACTCTCTAAGAAACCTAGAAACATGCATGTATCTTCTTCATCAATTGAACTTTAAATCAGATCTAGAATAATCTAAATCATTCAGTCATGACTATCGAGGCAAACAATCATTATGACTATTTGAACAGTCACATAAGATCTAGAAAAAGAGATCTATAGTCATAAATCCATATACACAGTCTTGACATTTCTCGATAATATAGAATACTCTACCTCTTTCTTCTTACTTTTAGTTTTAGGTATCTAATCAATTTGAGTTATCAAGGCAATTCTCCAGCTTTATAAGACAACGGATTATATGTTCAAAAGATCGGGTCTATCGTATTCTAGAAATATTTTCATGGAAATCCTTTTGCAAACTTGAGTAAGGAACGAATAAGATTTTAAAGAAAATGATCTCATGCCGTGAGTTCAACGTATTTTTTCAACAATAGTATTATGGCATTTCAACGAATTGCCTATCAACCCAGTATAGGAAATAAAAACAAAGGGAATTGATAATGTTCGCATCACTCGTTCATGAGAAAAGTATTGTGATGTAGAGTTTTATATTTTCAAAAGATTACTATAAAATTAAATTTATGATTTGTCGTTATATACATATATACTAATATACAGTTCTGTTATTGTAATATATTCTTACCACATTTTAACAACAAAGCATCATTCTGTTTACCACTTTAAATACTTTTGTAACAAAGACTCAACTTGGAGATATCAAGCAAAGATGGACCCACCCCATTATCAAAAACTTTTGTAACAAAGGCTCATCCTATGGATTTCAAGCAAAGATGGACCCACATTCATCATAAAAAACTTTTATCCCAAACTTGTATCTTTGATAAAGTACAATACAATATGGGTATTTTTTCTCCCTCTCCCTCTCCCCGAGATCCAATATTAACATGAGTTGTTGGATTAAAACATAAACCCTAACTTCAACTTGTTTAATTAAGAAGATGAATATAAGGTTAGAGTTTTTCCATCATCTCACCTATTCCAAATAGCATTTGTATTCCTTGTCATTGGATTGTTCCTGAGAGTGTTAAGGTTTTATTTTTAATACCCATTGTTTTAAAGCTCTACCATTAACGACTTCGATTACGATTTTGAGTGATCAAGTTAAAAGCCTGATATTTTGGGTAATAGGTGGAGTTTTAAACTCCCGGGTGAGCTCATTTCAACTTTTTCGACCTCAAGGTTTCAGTATTCATGAAAAAAAATAAGAAAAATGTTGTCATTTTCATCACTGTGGGAGGGGAGTAAAACTAATATAATTATTTACAATAGGAGATATTACTAATTTTATTTTCTTCAATGTCTCATGTTTTTTTTTTTTTTTCAATGTTTTGCATGTGAGATTCCAAGCACTGACCGGGTCGAAGAATGCCCTATTATAGGATTGAGTTTAAAACAATGGGATTGGGTCGAAAATGATAAGATTAGGTTGAAAAATATGAAATAGGGTCGAAAACTAACAATAAAATTTAGCTTCAGAGTGACCACATTTAGTAAGATCAATGAGAAATAAGATTGAGAACGATTTTGTTCTCATAGTTACAATGCTCAGAATGATTAGACTGAACGAAAGTTGGGTTGTTTAATCGAAATATATTTTCGGAATTTCAACTACTTAAGGGTATTTTTGATATCTAACCATCTCTATTAATCTATTAAGAGACAATTGTTTTCATTAATAGTTTGACTAGGAAAACGAAAGTCTAGGGAGGGAACTCATCTTGCATTTTAACAGAGGATTTGACTAGGCCAACGAAAGTCTAGGGGTTGGACCTCATCTTTCATTTCACCGTGGAACAAGTAACACTAATATCACCCATTTGAGAGGGGGGGGGGGGGGGGGGGTATACTAAAATACCCTATAATCTTCTGCATAACTTTGTGGCAAGTCCTTTTTACGGACTCTTATTAATCTTTGATAATCGAGTAAATTTTAAATGCATTCTCTCACTCTCTCTTATTTTCATTTTGTTATTTTTTGGTTTTTTTGTGTGTGTGTATGTGTAGTTTAGGCACTATTTTCAATATTAATATTTATTAAGAAAACCATATTGACATGTATTTAAAGGGTTGAGTGAGATTGCTTGGTCCCAACGCAAGTGAAGGTTTGATGAATGATCATCCAAAATGAAAGATCATTTTTAGAGCCAAAGGTAAAACAAAAGAAAGGAATAGTTCAATAAGTAGTAACAATTACCACATAAAAGATCATTTTTGGAGTCAAAGGTACACAGTTTACTACGACCACCACTTTCTTAAAATTATCACTGATTTGATCATTGGAAATCAACTCTACAACTATTTAATGTTCAAGTGAGAAACTAAACTTCCCATAACTACTAAGGGCCTAAACAAGGTACTTGTTTTTCCTTCTTTTTAAAGACAGATTTAGGATTGCTACTCAAGAGGTGAGTGGCAAATAACAATAAGATTCAGCCCCATGTTGGTTAATTGGTCAGATTGAGTATGCACCACGGGTCAGGTATGGATCTTGTAATACGATAAGCATCTTGTATGCATCTCTTATCTTCAAAATTTGACTGAATCAGCCCAACGAAACATAATCGATCCAAGCAGAGCAGGCCATCCACCTTTGAATAGTGTTATCTTACAAACTATAAATGGGCATCGATTTTGCATGAAAGGTTGGACAAAGAACTCCATAAAAAGTAAAGAATGGTCAGAATAAAATGAATTATTCTCTAAAAATATAGTTAGAAAAATTCAGGCTACACCTTTTTTCCCTACTAAAACTTGGTGGGTTTTTTCCCCACTAATACTTGGTTCTTCCATAAATTTTCTTGGTCTTGCTAATGGTTTCCTTGGCACTTCATGGACGGATGTTTGATCACAAATTTTTATAATTAAGAACTTTTGATCACAAACGTAGATTGCTCACGGCTATATATGAATTGCAACGAAAGCTTTATAAAGCCTTTTGTAAAGATCCTAATCTCCCTGGAAAGTTATTTAAGTTGCCAAGAAATAGTTCTTTTGTACGAGTATGAAATCAATGTGTTTCCATTGGTCGCCTTCATAGAGAATATGAGTTCCTTTGAATTTCTTGCATCGCTTCTCTTGGATTTGCATCTCAAGGTCCTTTGATGGGCATAAAGAAATTGCCTTGGTAGCAACCAAACTCACAATTTTAAATATATATATGAAACAAAATTGAAACCCAAAAAAGAAAAATAATAGGAAAGAAAAGATGCACATATAAAGATAAAAGATCAATAAACATCTTGCAAGACTTTAATACAAGGAGACCCCATTTTTACATTTGGGAATAAGTGTTTTTTTGGACCGGTTACATGAAGGAATAAGTTGTAACCCATTCTTAATACTACTACATGGGTGTGATCATGAACCACTACTACATACCCAGTTGGACACCTACATAGGTGTTCGTGTTTTTCTAGTTGACGCTGCAAGCGCTATCTTGGTTTCATGTTTGGTTTTCCTATTGTTACTGCTTGTAGTTGTACATTTCTCTGAATTCAGAGCTTTGTGAAAACAAGAAGAGAAAGAAGAAAACAGAAAGTCAGTGAACAAAACTGTTCTTAAAGTACAAACAACAAAAAAAAGCCTTGACGTAAGTATTTTGGTTCTGGCAAACTAATCCTTTTCCTCCATTCCGTTCTGTCAGAGCCAAGTCTTTCGTTATTGAAAGTGAGTTCATATCTTCTTTTGCTATCTCCGTTCATGTTCTTTGGGGTTTTCCTCTCATTCTTTTAGCACCTTCAACTTGAATATTTTCTTCTAACTGGGGCTGTATGTCCAGTGCAAATTACATATCAAGATTTATGGAACACAATAAAGTTAAGACCACTCACCTGCATTGCAATGTATCACAAATTGTCTCCGTGGTTTCTTTAAAATGCAAATCTATTGATTTCGACTCATTATCTTTGATGTTGACACAGATCAAGCCCTATGATAATCGCTTGATCGGTAGAGGAGCTATTCAATCTTATGAAGGGCATATGAATTCCCACACCTGCATACAACTTGAAGTCGATTCATCTAAGGAACTTGTTATGTCAAGTGCCTTCTGAATTAGTAATGTTATTTGTTGCTTGTAGTTTTCATTAAGCTGAGTTTGTGTACCAAAATGATTTAGGTGGAGAGGATTGTTAGGTACCATTTGTTGCTTATATTTTCATTAAGCTGAGTTTGTGTGCCAAAATTTGTTAGGTGGAGAGGACGGCAAGGTATGCATTTGGTGCTTCAAGATTGGTGAGATGCTCTTTGGAGAGAAAAAAATTCAACTGGATTAGAATGGTACTTAAAAGGAATAAAAGGGTTTTCAGGGTTTCAGGAAGTATATCCCATGGCGCACCCTTCGTATTTTTCCATCATTTTGTTCTTTCTGGGAAAGGTCAGAGAGAAAATAATTTGCCTAGAAAATGTTTGCTCGTGTTCGATTGCAACTAGGAAATTGTCAAATTAGAGTGAGTTTTTAGTTTTGGAGGTGGGGCGTACATTAGGATTTTCTGGCCTTGACGAGAAAATTATTTTTTTTTGAAGGGTTGAGCCAGATAATATTTTCCTACTAACACGAGAAGACCATTTCCCCAGGAAAAATTATTTTCCTCCTACATGTGCAATTCTACCATTGCAAATTTCATTTTTTTTGGAAAAACTAAATTCTTGTTGATTTTCCCCTGCAATCATACAGACCCTAAATGTGTCGAATTTGTTCTCCCTGTGCAGAACCACAAAGACGGTCCAAGGAAAGGGAGCCAAATCATATTTTGGGGGCATGGATTGGGTCGAGGTAAGGTTTATTTTACATGCACTGGTCATGATTGATCATGAAGTTTGGATGCTGATGCAAAGTGGATAACCAATGATGGCCTCTCCTTCGAAAGCAACACCATGCTCAGCCGAATGGAAAGAGATTCCAAGCAATGATCTTCAAAGAGCAGAAAGCCGCTTAATCAGGTAAAGTCTTTATACAATCTCGAGCAAAACATTGTTAGACAATTGTGAACATTGATTCTTGGGGTCAATGGTTTGTTCCGATTTCGAAAGAACATGGAGTGTATGTTGTTTCTCCATCACTAAGTGAAGAATAGGAGACTAAAGAAGTGATGATTGTATTGGTAATGGTAAGGGTGGCATGATTCCTCAACCTCCCAAGTCATTGGCATCAAAATGTCTCTTGACCCAACCTGGTCTGGAGTCAAGTTGGTCTGTCTGTGCCAAGTCCATGGCCAGCCTTGTCCCTCTTCCAACGAAAATGCCTTTGAGAAAACTTTTCTTTGTACTAGTGGGTACAGTGAGTTTATGCTCTTCTCTGCACATGTTGAGCCTCTTAACACCAAATATATTTCAACACTGTGTTGCTTCCATCTGTTGATGAAAGCCTTTTGGCGGTGTTTTAGTTCATTCAAATTGGATGGGTTCATCAGTTCCACCAATCAAGTGGTTGACATCTGCACCCTCAATCCCTATATCCTTACTCCCTTTCCCATTGTACAAAAAATATCAAATATGATATTAAGAACACTAAGAATTTCAATAATTTTTTTTTGTTGCAAATAGGATGTTGGATGCATACTTTTTCTACTTTCTGAACAGCAAGGAGAAGTCGTGCATGCAATTTGAGCTATCGAACATAAGATATAGTCTGAACTGATAACATAATAAATAAACCAAGGTGTAATCCCAACTCCTATCATTATAATTAATTGGAAGGAAAATGTTTCCTCACAGGGGATGTCCGTAGAAATATAAATTAGTGAATTTCCTTTGTACACAATCTTGTAATTGGGGTTGCATTAGTCTTCCCCACCAAACAAAAGAACGCACATGAAGCGTTAACATGGAAAGTATTGCATGGAGCTTGCAAAGGGAGAGTGGCCTTTAGCTTCGCAAACAAAACAAATTGCTGTATGTTGTGTGGAGCAATTTACAAGTATGTATGTTATGTAAAAGCAAATTCAATGGGTCACTGAATTTTGGGCTTAGACCCATAGCTCGGTTGTTTCTTCTCCTTCTGATCCACTGTTAGCCGACTCCTCTTGAATCTCGACTCTTGCAGATCCTCTTTGCTGCATCTCCTCCCCTGGTTAGTCAAGTGATTGCATCTCCTCACGGAGTTGCTTGTTCCTCGTAAACTCGGTTGTCAATTACATCTATCCTTGGAGATCTTCAAAAAGGTCCTTTAATAAAGTCAAGCTTCCATTAATAGAGGGCAGCCCGCTGTTTCCGATAGCGAGAAGGGACGCCTCCATAAATCCATTTTCTTCCCCATGAGTTCCAGTAGACTCCGCTTGCTGGGCCTACGCTTGCTGCTGGGCTTGCTCCGGCTTTTAAGCCTACTTCTATCTAGTTCCGTACCGTAGCTTTTGATTCTGCACAACTGATTGCAGAGTTGATCATTCGGTTGCAACTGATTAATGGGAACACGTAGGAAGTAAAAGACGACACATTGCAAAGCAACTTCGAGGTTGAGGATTCAAAGTACAACTAACCCATAAAAAATAGAGTTACTATTGCCACACCAACTTTTACTAATGCCACACCGACTGTGTGCAATTCTTTGGTGATTTACATAGGAATTGGTGTGGCATTAGTAATAGTGGGTGTGGCAATAGCAGCTCTAAAAAAAAGGGTAATGACTTTAGTTTTTGAAGTGTACCAAAATAGTAAGAACTTTTCACCATATTTGAATAACATATTGATTGTGGACGATAAGATAGAACCACTGCTTTCTTTACAGGGAAACTTTTCTAAAAAAATTTGAACACGATGATCATACAAGGCCTAAACCTATATTCTTTACAAAACTTCAATAATAACAATGGGAAAGGAGAAAATCAGACCCAATCGTCAGAGCTTAGATTTCACAGTATCATCATCCTTCACCATTGCATTTCATATATTGCCATTCCTGTCAAAGCATGTGTATACCATTAACTCAGTATCATGTACTTAAATGAACTAAATTCATTTAACAATATCATGTGTCATTTCTTACCATGTCAAATCCATATCTTTTTGGCCTTCTTCTTCCCCTTCTGAGACTCCAACCTACACCAAGGCCCTGCTTGGTATGTAGCAAATCTGCAAATGCAAGTAATTTTCTGAAATTAATTTTACTGATGCTTGGTTTCAGAATGATATTGATTAGCATTGACCACCTAAATTCTTAACAAATTTCAGCAAATGATTTATAGCACAAAAAGTACCACAAATCATTTGCAAAATCACAATGAGAATTTTCTTAGCAAAGATCAACCAATCATAAAAAAAGATTCGAAAGAGATTTCCCAGTGGTTACCAAGCAATAGTAAATCAATCATCAAACCATTTGCATTGCAAGTCATTTGCAATGCACATGATTTGAAGCATACCAAGCAGGGCCAAAAGTGCACCTCAGTGGCACATATACAATTCAAAAAAAAAAAAAAATTGTAAATCTACTTCATAAGAAACTCAGACTTAGGTTTTTATTTTTTTTGTTTTATAAAAGAGCTCATTCCGTCAAAGTCAGAGACCTATTAACTAGTTTTTCCACCATATATAATCCAAGCAAAATTCATGTATCTACCTCACAAGAACTCAAGCAAAATTTCTTTCTCTATAACAGGGTTCATTCAACAGAGTCAAACATCATAACTAGTTATTTTTCAATAGCTGAGTTCAGCAACGGCTAAGTAATGACTTGTGGAAATAGATACAGTGGCCCAAAGTAGATTAAAAAAGAGTATGATAGTTTTAACTAAGGCCCAATGGACCCATCTTGGCAACAAAAAAAGGTTAATTGAGTTAAAGAAGATGCAGCAAGAGCACCAATAACAAATAGCAAAATATGTTACTCGAGTCACTCACCAAAGACATGGTGATCTAGCGTGATGGTTTTTTTCAGAATTTCATCAAACCATTTTGAGCCTTGCATTCTTTATGAAAGTACCAACTCCCTTCATTATCTGGTTATCAAACTATGTAATAGAATGTCTCAAACAATAGAAACTACACAAAAAAGAGTGGAGATGGTAAGAAAACTGAAATACATTGATTAGAGCATTCTATGCTTTCTCACTGACCATAACAGCCACGTGTGAATTCAAATGTGTTTGTCCTCACCAGGGTGCCTCCCCAAGTTGCAAATTGCAATTACATTGATAGGAGCATATTCTGCCTCAACGAACACCCAGTTAGCACCTTAAGCAATGTCAAATGCACCACTTCGGCAGCTCCATGAATCTACATAATTTAAAAGAAAATATGTGTGAAGAAGATGAGAAAGGAAAACCAAATCAACAAAGCAATGTAAAAAAAAGAAAAAAGATGACTAATTTAGAAGCTTTGGAGGTCTCTACTTTGTAAATTGGTCAAAGTGTTTGAAGTATTTGTCGAAGGTATCAACTTAGCCAAGTTGGTAAAGGCATGTGGAATGTTGATCCCATGTCTTAGGTTCAAATCTCGTCAAATCCACTGTAATGTTGACAACTAAAAAAAGGTATTTGTATCCTAGAGGTAGGTTCAATTGTTTAAGTGATCAACAACTTAGCCTCCCAAATATATTTGAAGTCAAAATGAAGGAAAATATGTGCATGCCCTAAAATGATTGTACTAACCTTCTAGTATCCTCTAGCAGTGAGAGGGGTGTTGAAGGAGAAAAGGAGCCAACTCATCACTGTGAATTTGTATTGTGAGAAATGGACAGAGAATGTTAGGCAAGGACTTCAATTCAATGTATGGGTTGATTCTGAAAATACTTTTGCTGACTCATCCCATTGAATAGAGGTTATAAACTAATGTTCAGAATGAAATATTACAGGGTTATGCATGATGGCAATTTACCAGAATGAGGAAGATGCCTATACATATATCGTTGTAACAACCTGATATTCATACAAAATCCCGAAGGGTGTGTGGTCTATGCTGTAATAGTGCAAAGGAAACTGTTCCAATTACCCGTAATTTCCTTAAGAAGGTTACTGAATTAAGGAAATATAACCGTTTTTAAATAGTAAGATCTTCTTGACCAAAACATACATTCTTCATTGAACAAAAACAAATAGAAGTGAGAAAAGAAAAAAATCAAGCTCAATCATGGGAGCTTAGATTTTACAATGTTCAATAAAGAGACTGTCAAGGAGAAAATGTTTAAAGAGAGGAAATCGTAAGAAAACTGAAATTACATTATTACCACCTTAAACAATGTCAATATGTATCACTTGGGCAGCTCCTTGAGTCTACATAGTTTGAAAAGAACATGTGAAGAAGATGAGAATAGATAACAATCAACAAAGTGTTGGTTTACGATTTAAATAAACAAATTTATAAATAATTTTTTTTTCCTTGAAACATTAAATTTAGTTTTAAATTATTTACAAAGGGGATGTATGGTTTGAAGCAATGAACCAAATAAGTTAATTGTATCTAGTCCTAGGTGCATGAATCAAGGTTCATACATTTATGTTTGTTCGTAGACCAAGATTCCTTCATGTTCATAGACCAATGTACTTCGCTAGAAGAGATGAACTTAAGGTTAGAAGATTTTTTGGAGCATGTATACAATAAATACATGAACAATGCACCTTAGTAGGAAGAATTTGTGGGACATGTATCAATTAATTGTGATACATTTCCTCAAATTCATCTCCACTGCTATATAAACCCCCTAACCCTATTGGTTTTGGTATCTCACTCATTTCTCACATTCTCTCAATTTTCACTCCACTCTTTGTGAGAATTTTCCTTTTTTCTCCATCTTTCTTTTGGGCATCCTAAAGAGGCAAGGTACAAGTTCCTACCGAGTAGTACAAACTTGTAAAGGAACAAGCTCAAGTTGAGGTTAGGTTAAATCACGGAGAAAGTGTTGACGTGTTCCCTTGCCCAAACGGGAGGCTCTGACTATCTTTAAGAAGCATATACAAGTCTCTTAGCCAAGTTGATTTGATCAAGGATTATAATTCGTTGTTTGTTTCTTACAAAGAAATTAAGTTCTATGCTCGATTTCCAACACAAAACAATTTAAAAAGTAGACGAGTAATTCAAAAGCTTTGGAGGTGTCTACTTAGTAAATTGGTTTAAGTCTCTATTCTAATTTTTTTTTCAATGCAACCATACAAGGCTTAAACCTGCATTCTTTAGAAAAATCCAATAGTAGCAATGAGAAAGGGGGAGAACTAAAATCCAATCACTAAAGCATAAAATTTCACAATTTTGGAGTCAGAGATACAACGTTAAATGAACAACATATAAACAGTGTTGACGGTAATCTTTCGGAACTGTACAAACACCACTATTTTCCATTCACACAGCCACTATTTCCATTCCATTGCCATTATTTCAAGCAAGGGTCATAACCATCAAAACAGAGTATGTCCTCTAGCTTTTAATTTTTCTATTTAAGGAAAGATGGTAATTACTATCTAAAATGACTAATAAAATATTACCTAGAAGAAATGAAGCTGCAATCAATCCACCAAATCATCCGCCTTCTCTCACGAAAGAGTACATGTCGTTGAGTCCACCAATGTATTTCTTATCCCGCCATTCTTGTCAAATCATGTGTATCCCATTAAGACAGTATCATATACTTAAATGAACCAAATTGATTTAACAGGGTCACCATTTTCATTAAGGCACCATACCTCAACTATTTCAAGAACTGCCGTTCAAATCACGGGTTCTACACTCTTATCTTACCACCTCAAATCCATATCTTTTTGGCCTTCCTGTTCCCCTTTTGAGACTCCAACCTGCACTAAAGTTCATTTTCCTTTGAAAAGCAAGTGAAATAAAATGAGAACGGATGACAAATCGGCAAATCAATGTTAAAAAAAAAAAATGCAGTTGAGTATTTCAAAAGCTTTGGAGGTGCCTACTTTGTAAATTGGTTGTCTTTAAAGTGTTTGTACCCCAAACCTAGCTTCAATATTTTAGAGAGAATCAAGAATTTAGCCTCACAAAAAGTGGGTTGATTGAGTGAAGAAGATGCAACAAGAGAGCACCAATAACAAATAGCAGAATCTGGTACTTGTATCACTCACCATTGACATGGTGTTGGGGCGTCACAACTGTTTTTTGTTTATTTTTATTTTCATTCCCTTTTGGGTCTTGCCTTCTTTAAGAAATTATCAACTCCCTCCATTATCTGGTTTTCAAAGTATGTATTAGAATGCCTCAAACAAATGTACATGTAACTAATCACAGATCACGAGAGACTTTACGGGCAAGAAACCAAGGTAATGGAAAGAAACAAGGAAATGAAACGGACTTGCATAACAAAATTTTGATCAGGGCATAGCCGAAAACATATCATAGAATTCCCTTTAGTAGGGCGAAAAGCCAAAGGAGTCATCCCTGATCCAACCTGCTTGGCAAACAGAAGAAAAAAAAAAAGAGGCTAATTTAATGTGTTAACTTTAAAAGTACTTTTTGGAGACTCATCCCATTGAATATAAATTTTTTTTGAAAAGTATAATATATTGATCAGAAAGGGGAAATAAGAAACAATGAGGCCGAGAAAGCCTCAAATAAGAACAAAAAAGAAAAGAAAAACAACATTAGTAATTACAAAATGAGTGCCATCTAAACACAAAATCATCAAATGTAGTCCCCGCAAACTCTATATGCTGCTTTGACCAAAGGTATAACAAACCCAAGATCTCCAAAAAACCTGCATGAGAACTGCTACTCTGATTATTGAACACTCTGTTATTTCTTTCGTTCCAGATCCCCCAAGCGATAGCTGAGGGGAGCAAAGCCCAAAGCCATTGAATATAAATTCAACGCCAAGGCCTTGAAGTTTAGTTTCTTGGGTGCACCTGAATAGTATGATCATTTTTTATTAAAACTAGGTTTGTCTTTAATTGTAAAAGACAATGAAAAAAAACATAAATTGGGTCCATTTTCCATTATAAGCAGTTATAGTCAACTGTGAGCTCATGGATGTTTGAGCCAACCCTTTGATTGACTTTGGGTCACATGGACCCCCTAAAACATCTACTCTAAAAATATTAACAGAGGAATTATTTATAGATGGTTCATAAAACATCTTCTACTGTAAAAGAAAGTGCATAATAGGAGTGTAGAAGGAACAAAGGCGTCAGCTTCAAATCCAATTAGCTGGGCAAGCAAAAGATATCACTGTGAGATTGTACTGTGGGACAATGCACAAGATATGTTAGGCAAGGACTTCAATTCAATGGGTGGGTGGATTTTGAAAATACTTTTAGACGCCCTTCCCATTGAATAGAAGTTAGAAACAAACATCTAGAATGAAATAATCTAGGGTATCATGCATGATAGGATGTCACCTGGAAGAAACCAAAGTGAAATTCGAGAATGTGTGACCCATCAAAAAGAAAAAGAAATGAGAAAATGTGTGTGTGTGTGAGAGAGAGAGAGAGTACCTGGATTGCAAATTGGTCTAATTTGCTAGTCTTCCAACGCTAACCATTCGAACCATTCTTGTGAGTACATGAATTGTCTCAAGTTGGGTGCACAATGAGGTCTAAGCAGAGCCTCTTCAATTTCAAGCAGTTTCCAGTTTCAATAATTTCCAAAAAATGAAAATTTAAATGTTTCCTTGCCTAGGTGAGGCATGTTAGTTCTAGTAGATCCCATAAGCTTAGTTTACACAACCGAAGGAACACATTACTTTTACGCATCTCTGCAATTATTTCCTTCATGCCCTTGCATCCATACACTTTTAAAGAATCAAGTTGTTGCAGGCCTCCAAGTGCAAAACTCAACGTGCATATAAATCATTGTAACGATCTGAATAAGCAATGGAAATTACTGTCTTGTAGTGAGAGAGAATATATAAGTATGGTAGGCAAAAATTTCTGATTTAGGAACAAAACCACATTAAAAACATGTATACTGGATCCATTTTCCATTACTAACAGTCATAGCCAACTATGATCTTACAGATGTTTCACCAACCCTTTATTGACTTATGAGTCATGTGAACTCAATAAAAAAATGGGGAAATTAATTGTTAGATTGGCATATAAAGTCCTCCCCCCCCCCCCCCCCCCCAAACAAAAAGAACATATCAAGAGGTTTTACGTGGAAAATATTTGGAGAGTCCATGGAGCTTCCAAGGGGTGTGTGGCTTATGTAGATACTGTAACCATACAGGGCCTAAACATGCATTCTTCAAAAAAATCCAAAAGTAGCAATGGGAAAGGGGAAAACTCAAATCCAATAACTAGAGCTTAGATTTCACAATTTTGGAGTGAGAGATTCAGTGTTAAATGGAAAACATATAAACAGTGTTGATGGTAATCTTTTAGGACTGTACACACAGAACAATTTTTCATTGACACAGTTGCTATTTCCATTCCATTACAATTATTTTAAACAAGGGGCATAACCATCGAAACAGAGTACGTCATCTAGCTTTTAATTTTTCTATTTAAGTAAAGATGGTAATTACAATCTAAAATGACTAATAAAATATTACCTAGAAGAAATGAAGCTGCAATCAATCCACCAAATCATCTGCCTTCTCTCACAAAAGAGTGCATGTCATTGAGTCCACCAATGTATTTCTTATTCCGCCATTCCTGTCAATTCATGTGTATCCCATTTACACAGTATCATATACTTAAATGAACCAAATTGATTTAACAATATCATCATTTTCATTAAGGCGCCTTATCTTAACTATTTCATGGACTGCCATTCGTTTCACATCACGGGTTCTACACTCTTATCTTACCACCTCAAAAATCCATTTCTTTTTGGCCTTCCTGTTCCCCTTTTGAGACTCCAACCTGCACTAAAGTTCATTTTCCTTCGAAAAGCAAGTGAAAATAAAATGAGAAAGGATAACAAATCGTAAAGCAATGTTTAAAAAAAAAAAAAGCAGCTTAGTAATTCCAAAGCTTTGCAGGTGTCTACTTTGTCAATTGGTTGTCTTTAAAGTGTTTGTACCCCAAACCCAGCTTCCATAGTTTAGAGAGAATAAAGAACCTGGCCTCACAAATGGGTCACATGGACCCTGTAAAAAAATGGGGAACTAACAATTAAATCAGTACATAAAGACCTTACCCAAAACCAGCAGCAGCAAGGATATGTAGGGAAAAGGATTTGTAACATGAAATTACCTTTAACTTTTTGTATGGAAAATGATAAATGGAGCTTTTACAGGAACTCAATTGAGTATCATCTAGCACATAAACTTGTAAATGTTAAATTACTTACATAATCACACACACAAAGAAAAAAAAAAAAAAAAGAAAAGAAAAAAGGAGGATCATTGTCGATACATGATACTGGAAATTAGTAAATTTCCGTGCACACAAATACAAACCATGGAAAAAGAGGTCCACCAAACAAATAGCATATCAGTAGTATTTTACAGTCCAAATATTGGAAGATGAATTATTTACACATGGTTGATATAAAATCTTCCACTCTACCAATGTAAAAAAGGAAGAAGAAAAAAAGTGCATGTGGCATGTGCCGAAATCATTATAATAACCTCCTAATAATTGCATACTGTCCATGGATGCAGTGATAGGAGTGTTGAAGGAGCAAAGGAATCATTTTCAAATCCAATAAACTGCACAAGAAAAAGGAACCATTGTGAACTTGTAGTGTGGGATAACACAAAGTGAGTTAGGCAAGAATTTCAATTCAATGGTTTGATTCTGAAAATAAAAGACTCGCCCTATTGAATAGAAGTTATAAACTAACGCGCTTAATGAAATCTTTGAAAATTTTTCTTTAAAAGAAAATTTCTACAATTTTGGTGGGTGGGTCAGAAATGCCAGAACAACAAAAAAACTGAAAAAAAAAATATAACATTGAAAAGTTTCTTAAGCTTACATATAGACCTTATGGTCACATTAGAACATTTATTTTTTCGAGAAAAATTTCATTTTTCGTGGTTTGTGTTTGTTGTTGAAGGTAGGGGTCGCAATCTCAACACGACACGAAGTTAAGGGAATTTTTGGTACAAATTCCAATTTCCAGTGTGTATTCATTGCACTTTAACGTGTGCCCTTAACGAGACCCTATATTATATAGGACCTAAATATACATTCTTCAGAAATCTCAAATGGTAGAAATAGGAAGGAGAATTCAAAGCCAGACCCAATTATGGGGAGCTTAGATTTTTGGAGTACGAGATTGTTGTTAGAAAGAATATGAAGAAAATTGAATTTGCATACTCTGGACTTCACATTCACACAGACCATTCTACAGTACAGTGAGAAAAATAATACAGGGTATGGTATGTTATAGATAACTTACCTACCTTAAAGAAACCAATAATAAGCAGAAATAAAATTGGTCCACTTCCTCAAACAATATCTTCTTTCATGTGGACCCCACTATTCCTGTATTCTAAAGAATATAGAGGTTCCCCAAACCTAACATCATTTTGAATCTTTGATTAGTAAAGTAGATAATGTATGTATGTGTGTGTGTGTGTATGAGAGAGAGAGAGAGAGAGAGAGAGAGTACCTGGCCTTGGATTGTAGTTTTGATCTGAAGCCTTCATCATCCAACTCTAACCCTTGGAGCCATTCTTTTGTTGAGCAGTTGAATTGTGTCAAGTTGGGAGCGCTATGAGAGCCTAAGGGGAGGCTCTTCAGTTTTGGGCAGCTAAAAATTTGAATAATTTCCAAAGATGGAAAATCAAAAACTATGTTCCGTTGCTCTCCTCCTCCTCCTTCTCTTGAGTATAAGCATGTTAGTTCTGGTAGATAACTTAAGTTCAGTACCCTCAAACGAGGGAACACATTACTCATCTTACGCATCATCTCCATCTCTTCTTCTTCTTTCACCTTCTCATCCTCATCTGCCATATTTATTAGCTCCTTCATGACCTTGCATCTATACACTGTTAAAGAATCAAGCTGTTGGAGACCTTCAAGTACAGCAAAAATATTTATAAACGTGAACACATTCTTCAACCTGTTGCACTCATATACAAATACCTCTTTGAGGTTGTTGAAACTCCCAATTGGTATTGGTATTGGTATGCCTCTACCACCCCCCCATATATTTATCAATCCACGTAGGAAATACAACTCTAATTTCCTCAATTTGGGAAGGATTTGTAGTAGTAGTAGTTCCTCATGATCACACCCATGTCGCCCTTCTTCTTCTTCTTGATAGTGAAAAACATTTTGCAATTCAACACAAGATTCCACGTATAGATGTTCAAGATTTTTCATTCTTCCCCGTAGAAAACTATATGAGAATACGGCTTTCCCCAATCTGCCACAACACAACACTTTTAGAACTCTTAGGTTTCCAAAGAAACCTAATTGATGAGATGGAAGTCCATGGCATAATTTCTCCAACTTTGGCAAGCACACTAGGTTCAATTCCTTGAGGTTGTTAGCAATTGCAATTATTCCTTGTGGTGGAAGTGAAGATTGAGAAGAAACCATTTTCTCAAAATTAATAAGATATTCCATTTCTTCACAATCTTGTAGACGAAGAAACTCTAAGCAATCATTATCAAATAAACAATCCAATTGTTCAATACTATTCACATCTTTGCATCTGACTAAACATAGCGCCTGTGTTCTTTTCAACAGCACCCTAATCCAATTCTTCAAACTTGGACTTAACATGGTAAACCCTAACACTGATTTAGGCTAAGAATTTCGAGTTTTACCAACCCTCCAAGAAGAGCTACATCTTTTAAATGCTCACACCCTTTCAAACATAGTGTCTTAAGGTTTCTTAGGCACGACAGTGACAGGGGGGCAACGATACAATGCCAGTGTAGCTTAGATCCAAAACTAGAAGAGAGGGCATCCATTTGAAGAAATTATCTGGAATATCTTCCAAATATCGATTTTTCTGCAATAATAGAGTTAAGAGATTGGGACACTTTGGCTCTGCAGGGACCATCGTAATTTCATTGCCCACCAATGAAATCCTCCTATATTCTCTCATGCTTTTGCCCTCGGGCCACGCTTCCAATCCTATTCTAGCATTTACAAGAAATCCATGCTCATCACCCATTGAAATTTTTATGGCCATATCTCGTACAACATCATGCATTTTCACTTCCTTGTTACCATCATCACCAACCAACAACAAACCACAATCCTTCAGTCTAGAGACAATATCATACGCTTCATCCAGTGTATCTTCCAAAATTCTGTCCACCTTCAAGAAACCTTCCCCAACACCGTACCACAATAGATACTCTAAATCAATGTTTTCGTCTTCAGGGAATAGGGAGCAAAACAAGAAGCATAATTTGACATCTTCACCTTTTAGGAAGTCGTAACTAAATCGTAAAGATGAAAAAACAGGATCTTCTTGTTCATTTAGTATAGAATTTTGTAATTTCCTCAGTGCATTTCTCCATATAATACTATCCCTATTCATTCTCAAAGACAATCCAACAGTTACAATTGCCAATGGCAAACCTTTGCACTCACTCATGACAAGTTTTGCAATAGGTTGCAATGTGGGA